>NW_025776238.1:0-305285 GCF_021130785.1 Homalodisca vitripennis | reverse complement strand
AACTAGTAATAGCTTAGCACTCAAGTTTGTATTCTAGCGGATAGCATCCACTGTTGTCGACTGATTTGTCGCTTGATAACTTCTTTTTATCTCTGAATAGTTGGAGATAACGCTATGTTGAGTTCACAACGGCCCAACACTGTCTTTTTGTATTCTAGCGGATAACATCCCCTGTTGTTCGACTGATTGTCCGCTTGATCTCTTCTTTTGTCTCTGAAATAGTTGGAGATAACGCTATGTTGAACTAGTAATAGCTTAGCACTCAAGTTTGTATTCTAGCGGATTAGCATCCACTGTTGTCGACTGATTGTCGCTTTGATTCACATTCTTTTGTCTCTGAATAGTTGGAGATAAACGCTATGTTGAGTTCACAACGGCCCAACACTGTGTCTTTTGTATTCTAGTGGATAACATCCCCTGTTGTCGAACTGATTGTCGCTTGATCTCTTCTTTTGTCTCTGAATAGTTGGAGATAACGCTATGTTGAGTTCACAACGGCCCAACAGTGTCTTTTGTATTCTAGCGAATAACATCCCCTGTTGTCGGACTGATTGTCGCTTGATCTCTTCTTTTGTCTCTGAATATTTGGAGATAACGCTATGTTGAGTTCACAAAGGCCCAACACTGTCTTTTGTATTCTAGCGGATAACATCCCCTGTTGTCGACTGATTGTCGCTTGATCTCTTCTTTTGTCTCTGAATAGTTGGAGATAACGCTATGTTGAGTTCACAACGGCCCAACACTGTCTTTTGTATTCTAGCGAATAACATCCCCTGTTGCCGACTGATTGTCACTCGATCTCTTTTCTTGTCTCTGATTATACCAAATTACATTTTGCTGAAATTTAAAAATCACATTTTAAGGCCTGCATATTATAATTTACCTTATGGAATATTAATTAAACTTTAATTGAGTGAAAAAAAGCTTTAATAGCTATACATTCCTATATTAATTAAATTTTATTTAAATTGACATATGAATATTTACAATTGGCCGAACCAGTTAGCGATTTCATGTTTTGTAGTGATTCCATTATTCATTTCAATTTACTTCACTAATTGCGCCACTTGAGAACAACTCCTTTCCAACACACAACGGATAATGAATTGATTGTAATTGTCTTAGGCTTAAGGCAATATTGCATTTCTTTTACTAAGTTTATCAATTTGTAGATAATAATATTACTTAATATTGGAGTATTTGATGTAGTTCTCAAAATACATACCAGAAATATGTATGTATTAATTAAAACGAATTATTTTATTCTTAAAATAAGTTTATATATACCGTATTAAACAGTGAATGAAAAATCATTCTTATTTCAACTGTATATACTCAATTCTAATATATTTTAATATAGAATATCCATAAAATTAAAACTATTACGCTGTTTACTTCTTTTATGTTTTGCTACTGAAGCTTCGAATTCCTTTTTCCTCTTTGTCATGTTTACGCATTCACTACACAAGCCTTTTTAGGCAATGTCTCATAATATTTCCCTCTTTGGAAGATGCTTTAAAAAAATTAAGAGCTACTTTGTACGGTCAAGTCATCAATATAAGTAAGAGTTATCCTAATCTGTGTAACCATAGTTTAATACTATTTTATAAATGCTTTCAAATTTGTTAATTTCACCATCAGGTTATCTTAGTATAAGTAAATTAAATTGTAAACAATCAATTTGAGATTTTTAGTGTTTTTACTGTTAAGTTTTAATGAAAAATAATGGATTTTTCAGAAGTTGTGGTATTTCTGAACCGATGCACCCTTTATAAAATTGTATTAAATTCAATTACAATATAATATATTTAATATAGTCTAATTTAATATTCGGACTATTTCCAAATGAACTCGAAATCTAATAAATTTTTTTGATAAACTGAATCGTCTATTACAATGAATAATGTTTTAAGATGTCCGTTCCATTGAGATTACTGTATAGGTTTTTATTTTCTGCATTCTCTGTGTATAGTAAAATAAATAAATCTTACTTATAAAACGGTGCATTGATAAAAATCAACAACTACTATTGTTTTAAGATGTTGACATGTATATCATGCTTAATGTTAGCTTCGTAATTTTAAATTTTTATTAATTGCCTGTCGGCGAATTTTAAAAAAAATTGCCATGTAATGCACGGTTTTTCAGTACTGTATATTTGTTTTGTGCATTATATGTACTTTCAGCTACATCTTTTTGGCATGACAAAGACTTAAAATTTGGCTTAGAGATGTGTTTGTAAAATTACTCGTAATACAACATAACATATAATGATTTAATCACACGACCGTTCATAGAAATGTTATTAAAAACTTTGGACCGTTTCATGCCAATCGCAACCTACTCATAGAAATGTTTGAAACGGGATAAAAGAAAATCTAGGCAATGCAGTACACGTCTATGTCTTAAGTAAATATCTCTAGTTTTTAATAGAAATTTATGTTTCGTATTTTATACATTTAACAGTACTGAAAAGTAAAAATGGTTATTGTATCAAAGAGGAAGAAGAGTTTAAGTCTACTATGTTGAAGCTATATTCAACTGCGTAAACTTAAATATACATTTTAGAAACATATTTTTTTTATTTACACAACTTAGTGAAATCAACCTCTATTTCATATAATTTATCATTACTTAAAATTACTTCAAAATAAATTTAAAACAGCTAAATGAGCAAAGCTCTACGAGAGCAACTCTATACAGCTATATTGAACATGCATGCAGTAAGGTTTACACAGAACAGCGCAAACAGATAAATGGAAATATAATCTGTACCGCATTTGCAGCTACACGTCTCAAATGTCCATATACAACGCGTGATATGTATAAATTTCACGTAATAACGTTCATCAAGTTAGGATATTTTTTAGTAGATATAGATCCCACAGTATTTCTATTTAATACATCTAATCTATAATATTATATAAAAATCAAATAGTGTCTGTCTGTGTGTTCTTGTGCATGTGTTTTACTCAATAACGTAGAAACTGCTTAAATTGAAATTTTACATGGACATTTTTAAGGTCCCTGGTTAACACATTAACATACAGACCTATTTTTATTTCAAAAACCCCAACGGGCTGGCCCCACTAGTCTCTAAAGTCGCGATAAATTCCATCTTGGTATGTAATGTTGCATACGTTAAATAAATATTGGTAATTGAAAGATTCTGTTAAATGTAACTATATTTTCTGTGTAAACATGGTTTTTGACAGACAGCGCGTCCATATGATTAATTACTTATGCATTATTGCAATTTTTTACATTTGTAGGCTTGAAAAAATAGACAAAGATTGATAGTATACTTATATTTTTAACCTTTTCTGCAACCGCTGTTGAGCACAGATTAAAGAAAGAAAATACACTTATAGGAAAATTAAATGTGTTTGTAAAAATATAAAAAATTTATTTTTAACTGTACAGTTTTAGCATATATTAAGAATGGATTTTCTGGTCAGTATTGTAATGCAGATATCAAATACCAAGTTACTATCTAACTTATAATGCAAAATGTAAAGACTGTTATAAAACTCATCTTAGATGTCATTTGACAGAAGTAGACTTCTCGTGTATGTGTGTGATATTATCTGAAAACCTTCGACGCAAAAATGTACATTGCATTTTCAACCTCCTTAAATTACTATAATTAAGTTTGCACAACCACGTGCTTTTGATAACGTTTAATTTCCTCCCTTAGCAGTTGCCAAGATTAAATTTTTCATAATAAGAAATGAAAGCTCAGACTTACAAGCTAGCGATACAAGATGAACAACACAATGAGCTTTCTAAGTACGACACAAGTGCACTGGTATATGAAGGGTTAGTTGCACATGCTTTATCAGGGTTTATATCTCATATGGTTTCAAAAGTATTTATTAAACTACAAAGCTTTCGAACTGTTTTTGTTGCTTAAACCCATCTACCCTTTATTAAACTTATCAGCATGTTGAAATGGTTATTAAATCAAATTCATCCTAATAACTCTGCATCATATTATAATTTTACTACGATAATATAAAATTATCCCTTATTTATAACAAGAGAGGATTTTAACATAATGACCATTCGTATGAAATTATGTGGCGCATTTCTTTAAATTTCATAATTTTTATCAAGATTATACAGCACAATAATATAACATCTGCGAATTTTAAACTAAAATAAATAGCTTTAAAGTATACCAAATATTTTATAACTTTACATACTACGAGTATACACTCTATTTTATCATTTCCAACGTTTCTATTGATTTCTGAAAATTTATATTTCTACATGGTTAAGGTTGCTATTCTTATAACAAACAAAATAAAGAAAGTAGTATAATATATTCATTGCATATTTTTTTACAAATACGAAAATTGGTTGATAAAAATTAATAAATAAAAATATTTTGAAAAATGTTTACAACCACCACTCGTTAAGATATGTTATTTTCTTTAACACGTCTTAATCAGCTTAAACATTATGAAAACTTATGGTGATGCGGTTATTCAATGTAATTATATTATATTTTACCCAAACCAACAGACGGAGAGTTTAACTAAGCTAGACAATGTTGAAGATGGAGCTTTTATTAGCTATTATAATCAATTTGATCATAATTCAATCACTAAATTGAAAAACGCAGTTTTTTATAAGCCTGAGGAAGATATTACTTGCTGTCGAAAGACCTCACAAAATAAATAGTTATGAGTATTGGTTCTTGTGTTTGTCTTCAGATGACATGTCTTACTTGTTTTCAGCTGAAAACTTGAATGGTGGAGTTTGATAGAGTAGTATGTGGACACCGTGTATATCAAAACAAATATTTACCGAGGGTAGCTTCTGTTTGGTTAATCTAATGTTGCATTTCTATCCACACACTGAACCATTTCTCACCCTAACTACACTAACCGAAGTTGCGCTGCTCGATGTTCTCTTTATACTGCCATTAATAATGACAACGGTCAGATAAACTACAATATATATGATCACTTAATATGACCTGGATTAGACTGTAATGGAACAGTATAAACTTATGTAACTCGGGATTAGTAAAGCCGCATGCACAGAATGTATCCAAAGCTGTATAATTGGTGTTGGTGGTGTGGTTGCCGAATGGTAAGAAAATATAAAGAGTGGCTTTATATCCCATCTCGGTAGTCGGTGTGGTGTAACTTTCATAATTTGTTGTACAAAGTTTGCAGCTCACGAATTTTTTGGACACTGAATTTCTGTTTCGAATAAGTTATTAAAAATGTTTATAAAGCTTTCCAAGCTGTCGGCAATCTTCCGTGTAAATTATAATCATATCGTATTGTAAAAATCGGTTTAATTAGGAACCTTTCTAACGTAGAAAATTAAAAAAACCCTATTTTAAAATATCTAATTTTATGCAAACGTGGAATTTTATACATACAAATATTGTAGTTTGTCTGACAGGTTTTACAACAAATCTTTAATGTTTTATTTAACTTCATCTACCCGAATAAGAATAAAATATAATGATACAAGATACACTTGTCTTGTCTCTTTACAATTAACGAACTACTAAAAACATATATACGTAAAGAGTATTATAAGTAGAGAAAAAGCGGCAGAACAGTAAAACTATAAAGTAACAATAACATTACTGTAGACAGAATAATATCTAAGGAATATATATATTATATATATATATATATTGTGGAATCATATGGTTTTAAAAGTAAATTTTAGATTATGTTAAAGACTTGAGAATTATTAGTACTGACAAAGCAATTAGTAACGAGTTTTGGGTTGAACGGAATTTATGGAATCGACGCCCATTGTTTCTAAACAACGAGTAGGCCGTGCGGGATTCGATAAATCATTCAGTGAATACTTTTTACTTGGTTAGTTCGTTAAATCGGATAACATGCTTTAGGTTATTTGAGTACCGTTAGGTTACTCTATCTCTGGATTTTTGCTACATACTAATTTTTGGGACACCCTGTGTATTTGTTTGTGTTTTGCGTGTGTGTAATTGCTTTATGATATAAATCCTGGAATAAATGATTACATGATAATACGTTTATATGAATATATGGACATTTTAAGATTACATTTTGTAGTAATAGTTAAATTTTAATATGTAATTCATTTAAATAATGTAATATTTTCAACCATTGGAGATAATGTGCAGTTGCAACTAAGATTTATATGATCTGTTAAATAAATATTATTTGTGACAATAATCGTCCTAACATTTTCTTACCACCGAGACAAAATTAAAAATACACTATTTTTTAAGACTCTCTGTATGAGGCTCCATAACAATGTCACTCCTTCCATAGTTATGACTGTAGGTAACAAAATAGTGAGATCAATCCATGTAACCTCGCTATTAATGTTCAGTGATGTGAACATACTACTTGGAGCCACTCCAACAATGTAAGTGACACGTGACATGTCTCCGTCTAATGCAGAACATTATTCAAAATGTATGAATACGATTTCGTGTCTGCAGATCCTATTCTTCGATAAATTGACATGTGGAACTGCTTCACTCTAATTTGTTATCATATCTAATAAACCATATTGAAATGTTGTAAGATAGTACCCCATTACAACTAAAAGCTGTCTAAACACTTAAGATTAAGTAATTCCATTTGATTTGAGTAGAGTCTGTTTAAGAATGTGTGCATTACCGTTGTTTTAATAATTGCAAACGTGCCTATTCACAGAACCATTGCAGTAGAAATTGGACTCGTCTGAAAAAAACAATTTGAGTATGCCATTAGGATCTAGTTCATGAAACTCAATAATACAAGGACAAACTTCCACTCTCCTATACGGAATATCTTCAAAAAGACTAGGTAGACTAGGTGACTTGTGTAAAATTTAATTTTGTTTTTTTTTTAATTAATGTATGTTGTGAAGACTTTGGAACACCAGTTTCTTCAACCTTCCTTACTGATAGTAGTTTTCTTTCATCATTTGATACTCTAGAGTCTTTTTTACGACACTTCCAGTTTTTAACAAAAGATTTTTTCACTTAGTTATTGCTCAATTGCTAGGTTGTTCAACTGCTGGGTAGGCAACCTGAAATTGTCTAATTGCTTCTGTAATGTTACCAAAAGCAATAGCCCACGCACAACACTTTACTTTTTGTTCAACATTAAAAACCATTTCTTGAACTTGGAATATCAGTAAAACTGTAATGGAGGAGGTTAGGTTATATTTTTATAGCACAAGCATTATTCTTCAATCAATAAGCTTGTTTTCAACAATGAGCGTTATTAAACAGCTGTTCTTTAAAACTGCAACACAGTGATCTAATCAGGTACTTCAAGAAATGAATTTTTATAGGAAGCAAAATTTTAAAGTTTCAATATGTCACCTTTTTGTTTCTACAACTGTTAGGGAGCTTTAATTTTCACAGAATATTTTTAAAATTTACTTTATTAATTGCGTATAGTTTGAAAATTTTCGGCTCATAAACGTATATATAAACGTATGATATCTATATATATATATATATATATATATCATTGATGAATCGTAGAATTAGATTCATTGGAACATACCAATTGAATTATTTATTTCGTTTCATTTGAAGATTTCAATAGGGAAATTCAATTAGTTAAGTAAATAGATTGGCACTACTCTTAAATAATCAGCTGTCTATATCAAGTACATAACTTTCAACTTACATTAGACTCATTCTAATGTAAGTAATGTAAGAACTTACATTAAGACTACGACGTTCTATTAAACCTATACTAAATATAAATAATATAAAATGATAATAATAATTTAAAATATTTCTTGATAGCTGCAAACTCATTATGTACGGATAATACAACAACTTATAAAAATGTGCACTTAAATCATTGGTCAATAGGATTATGATACTGAATAGTAATCTCAATAATTATATGAACTAATACAATGAACCTTAAACACTAATACATGAACCATACATTTAACTAAATACATCTTAAAGCTTTTAAAGTCAATGCACTTCTAAACTTTAATGTTAAAGTTTTAACTGTGGTAATTTTGTGATAATGCAGATAGATGAAATTATATTTATATGTTGAAAACAAAATTTAAACTCTTAATTCTAATTAAAAAATACATCAAAATCTAATTAGTTCAATTATACTTCGTTAAATGACGAATAATGATAGAGTACTGTAATATTTAATTTTGTTTTCATAAAGTTACAGCCTCTTCAACGTAATATTAATTTCATCCGTTCATTTTTTAAATAAAAATTTAACCAAATACAAACCGTCGTTAACTTAGTGGTATCATGTTTGCTATATGAAAATATTGACAAACTTTAATAAAGAATCGAATCGAAATTGTAAACGTTTTTCTATATGAGAAGGTACGGTTACCCTGCCTTCACACTAAGTGTTATTGACGTTAATTATATTCCACGCCTGAATATAATGACTGACACTTCCATTAGAATATGTATATGGACTGAGGTTGACATGTGTATGGTACATTGATCAAATATTTGGAATGTTTTAACCTTCAATAATTTCTTTCCAATATAAATTACGTTTTCACTATTATATACAATAGTTGCGTAAAAATTGAGGTTAGTTTAAAAATTTATACAAGTCAATCGCAAAATTGAAAGACCATTATTATTCAATATAAGCAATTTTCAACTAACGTTTTGTTCAATGAGTCAAAACTGGTTATGAAACTTCAAAAACTAGTAAATAGTTATCTGGGATGATGTATGATACATTATACGAGGGGGTAATAAATAAAACTTGAGGCGCTCATTCAGTCGCCATACACATAATGGTAAATTGCACACACGTTCGATCACTCTATCACAAGCACTTACACACACGCACACGCACGCGCGCGCACTAAACCGACTAGTAACTCGCTTCCTTCCACCTATTCTGCAACATAATTTATGATTGGCTTGACTAGCTCCGATTATTCTGACAGTAACGTATATAACTTTCTCTTAGTTCTTGGATTAACTCTCTCTTTAGCTATATTAATTAATAGAATACCGTAGA
Source organism: Homalodisca vitripennis (assembly GCF_021130785.1). Classification (NCBI taxonomy): domain Eukaryota; kingdom Metazoa; phylum Arthropoda; class Insecta; order Hemiptera; family Cicadellidae; genus Homalodisca; species Homalodisca vitripennis. The sequence continues at coordinate 296,289 of NW_025776238.1, read as the reverse complement.
ATGTCGTGTTTACTTCTTTACATATATATGCAGGATGTATACAATGTTTTAGTTTAAAATTATATCACATTTAGAAGTTCATTTATTTAATATTAATGTAAGCTAGCAAAGTTCAATTAAATAAGTCTATTAGTGCTGCTGGACTGACTTAAGAACTCTAATCCTGCACACAGACGTGGAGTCTCTGCAGGTATTATTCCAATTTTCGTTTTACTATTTTGTAAGTCAATTGTATTCATGAATTGTTTGGAAATAAATAAATGAAATGGAATGAAATGAAAACAGAAGTCTCTAACAACGTTAAGGGAATAAAATATAATCCCTTATTAATGTTATATAAAGTTGTAATAATTTTAATTTTAAGACTAGATTTAATATAAAGAAATCTTTTTCAGTTGGTGTATAGCTCAGGAGCAGTGCAATTGTTAATTTTGCCTAAAAATGCATAAATATATATTTTGAAAGGGTTTGCTAAATATACTCGAAATCATTTTTAAATTGAAAGCATTTTACTATTAAAATTAAATAATAAGATAGAGTGTTCTTTAATACATTTAATACATTTTTAGTTTCAGCCACCCTATAGTATAAATTTTTATTTTGACATGATAGTTTTAATTTTCACTAAATTATAATTACTAAACGTATAAGCATTACACCACATCTTTGCAAGAATTCTTTTAAACCTTTATCATTAATTCTTCTTCAAAACTCAAAGACATCTAAAACCGTACAGGTTAGACTTTTCAATGGAGATTGTAAGTTTTGTCTTATATGATATCAAAATGCAGATACATGTTAATAGACTGGCAAAGTTAATTACTATAACAATTCCAGTGAGGTACAGAGCAGACCCCTCAGCCACTACAGTTGATTGGTCGTGTGTATGTATGAGACAAACGGGCCGTATCTCAACAGTAACGTAGCTTTAGTAGCTTACGATTAGAATTGCTAATTCGATGTGGGACAGACCCGGGCTCGTGTAGGTGAGGGTCTACAGAGGATGATAGTGACAATAGATACAAGGATACTGCTTCTATCCATTGATCTCTCGAGACAGAACAAGCTGCAGTTCGACTCGGTCAAGTAGTCAATCGGTACGATCCATTAAACTGTTTCCGTCCTTAGTTTCTCTAAAACGCTTTTAGTAAATTGCATTCTTTCTATCTAGAATGCACCCGTGACTGACTCAAAATCCAATTTTCATTCTGGAATTCAACTTCTAATTAAAGCAAAGGTACAAGGCAGTCTACTACTGAGTCAAAAGTATGCCAATTGTATTATGGATTATTATTACTTCATTATTATTACTACTTATTATTACTTCATCAGCCTTGCATTACTTCATGTGTTAAACCCGTTACATATGTTAAATCCATGTATATTGATTAAATTTACCAAGATAATATATTTAGGAAACAGATGTTGAATAATAGAATATAAATTATTGTAAATTTAGGACTTTTTTGGCTGAGCGTTATTCGAGAGGGTGGAAAGCTTCATTCTTCGTCTGTTTGTTTAAATGTTTTCACGGTAGTTAGAGCGGGAACTATAGGCTTGAAGTAATGCATTAAGCTTAATTTCTATGTAAGTATTAAGTTAAAGAAAAAGAAAGACATTCGGCTCGGTGAACCAAACATGTAGTGTAGAGAAAAGAAATAAAATTAATGAATCATTTATTTGAAAATATTTATTTTTTAACGTTTGGAGCCCCAGTCGTTGTCTTCAGCTTTCTCCAGTTTTAAAGGAGGCAATTTGATTATAGAAAATGTCGAGGAATGTGCCAAAGAAGTCACTAACCAATAGAAATTGTCTCTTACTAGTACTACTACAAGATAAGTCCCTGGACTAGGCGCATGAGATCAGAGGGAGACGAGACCAGAGAGAGTTCCAGGGGGGCTCCAAAGGTCTACACTGTCGGAAAGTCCAAGTTCACGGGAGAACATACATGTTAGAACGCACAATAGGGCACATAAAGGGTGAAAAATGGATAAAACAATTGGGAAAACAAAATAGGAGAATGGCTAGACATGAGTAGATGGAATAATGATCAAAAAATGACGGAGACACCAAGGAGCAATGCAGTAAATAACATTGTGTCGGAGAGTGACAATGGCCTTGCCGGTTCAAGAGATGCAGCCCCACTGGTACAGTTCGAGGACTTTAGCTGCGCGCTTGACCTTGAGTGTGCGGTGCTTAGAGGGAGGGGTGGCGGGGGTAGAATTATGCGCTGCGTCCCGAAAACGTTTCCTGTGACTCATGGGTAAAACCCTCCTTTCAGGAATCGTATTGGCCCAAATAACTCATACCCGAGCGGTGCGGGCAGTGGTTCGACCGTGATAGATTTAAAATTAATATTCGAGGGACAATATCTGATTTTCCTCGCTCGCTTATTGATTAAACTTAATACGCTTAATTAATAAAAATATTACTAAATATTATTAAAACTAAACAATAAGCAACATCAATTTCAATGATGTTTCATGTCACTCCATGGGATTTAACTAAGCGATAACGAACATTTAACGTTGGTATTATTATTGGTAACTTTAATGACAACAAGAAAATTGCAAGATAAATAAATTTATAAACAAACCGGCAGTAATAATATGACGTTTTAAAATGTGGTATTTATACATGTTGCCTAATGAAATTTTCATAGGCTTTATATTTTCATTCTACTTCAGCAAGCTCTGTCCAACGACACATGGTGTGATGCACTCTGCGGCAAAAAAGTGACCAAACACTAATGATTAATAATTTTGTTAAGTGTATGATGTATTTATGTATTTCCATCTCATTAATTCTCTCTAACATAGTTTTTGTGGCTATAAACAAAAATAAATTAATACAATAATGACATCACAATATTCTATTATATTCTGTATAGATTCTATTATATTCTGTATAGATATCTATTATATTCTGTACAGCTCTTCTCGCTATATACTACTTTATGTTCTTTTTTACACCAAAGAATAGAGTAGACGCTAACTTAGTTACTTAGAACCAATGCATTTTAACAATTATATCAAGGCATTTGGATACTACTTTTGAAAAGAAGTATATGTTAAAGATGAAAGCTATTCAGTTCGTACACAGCTCGTAGAATAGATGGATTATTTATCTTATGTTTAGTTAATAATTATAAATGTTATTCTATTTTATTATAGTGTTTATGTTACTATGTATTTGTTACTAATTTATAGTTAAATGTATTCTTATAGGTTGTTATTGATTTACTGATTGTTGCATTGTTGTCTATTGATTATTGCTATAAGGTTACATTGTTATTATTTATTAATTTGTATCGTTACGTTTATATTATTTATATTATTATTAAATGTAATTAAAAGTGCGTTACCTGTCTCTTATTAAATAGCAGATCCTCACTCCCACACACAATTCTAGTAATTTTCTGAACTCTGTGTCTTAAATGGTTTTTTAATTAGTTGAAATTCTACTAAATATGCTCCTCGTTAACTAATCAGTATTTCTTACCTTGTACTAAGATCAATTGTTCTTATTTTATTGTCAAACCTTTTTTTAACTTATATAATACAATTAGTAATGATTCATATTCATTCCAGTGTATTTGTAACAAAATGTGACCAACCAATTAAAGGTAAAATTGAGGTTTAAAATTTCATATTATATTTTAATTTTAGTAATTTAAACACACAATTTTGATGAATGTATCCGTCAACCGATAGTCGTACACAGGACGTGTGCAATTCATTTGGAGCTTTGTATTCATAAATTTGTTTGGAATAAACTTGAACTTGAGTACGGTACCTAATTTTACTAAGTTTTTCTTTGTCTTTATATTAAATTTTAGATGTTTTAAACATTATATATAGAATTGAACATAGAATGAAAACTCTTGAATTATTTAATTATTACAGGCAATTAAAAAAGATAAAATTTAAAACAGGATGTACAATAGGTTCAAAATTTGTTAGGATCATACGCATCACTCATATTTAAATTAAAAATAATTGAGGCGACTTCACTGGTATTTAGTGTGGTATTATTGGTGTTGTTCATTAATTTATTATACGTTCATAATACGTTCATAGTTTAAATTCATAGAGTATTGTTATTCCCCTTTAAGGTTCAATTAGTTTAGAATATATGGCGTCAACTTAAATAACAACTTTCGGTTTCATCGATTAGATTTTTTTTTAAGTTTAGTATTCCGTGTTATGCAAGCTAACAATGCGACTTTTTTCTGTGTAACTTTTAACAAATATTATGTATGTGTTAGAAAAAATTTAACAAATAATGAAATACAATCCAATGCACAATACGTATATTGGTGCATAATATTTGAAGCGCTAAAAAATTACGCAATTAAAAAATAACAATTCAGTTATAAATTATTACTTGCTTCTGTATTAGGTATGCACCGATATTATAGATTTCGAAACTGTCAATATGTGCACACCTGAGAGATATATAAAGTAAGATCAGCCATGAATATGATCACTCTATATGATCATCGTTTTATCACTGTTAGGTGAAACATCTTTTGTGTTTTTAAGATTTCAAAATAATATTTTAACTAACTAAACATGTATATCAAACTTCAAACTTGGAATCTGAAGAGTATGTATTAGGAATATGCATGTATAGCAGTTTTATTATTATGAATATTAATACTATTTCTGCTTCTCAATCGCGTATTAGATAACATATTAACAGTTTTCTACGTATTATAGTCAGGGTCAATTTTCCCTCATCTCATACCTCAGACAATATTACTCAGACTTCCAGTTAGTAACACGACAACTGAGGTCATGTACACAGTGGGGTCGTGACCCTTATTCCTCGTGGCCTGTGTGTACTCAACTCATGTGACGTCACAAACGACCTACTTACGTACAATAGAAATGTAAGATTAATACAGGTGTATGCAAGGCATTTATGAATGATTAACTTTCAGTGTAATAATTTAGCAGAACTTAACTATCCAGATTTAAGTATATTCTTTTAACATTTACATATTTCTGTGACTTTGCCCATTTCACTTAAGATACAAATTATTAAAAAAAGTAAAATAGTAGATGAACCATTTTAAAATTTTCAGCTTCATTTTTATTGACAAAATAGATTTCATGGCAGAGCCCTGTAGTATTAGTCTCATATGATAATATCTGTTCACTTAAAAACATTGAGATTAAAACTCCATATTTACAGTTTTTTTAACATTCTGCATTTAAACTTTGTGTGGAAAAAAGTTATCTATTGTGTGTGTATGTGTGTGCGTGCGTGCGTGCGTGCGTGCGTGCGTGCGTGGGGGTGTTGCTGATCTAAATAAAAACTTTCTACAGCTACCGGTATCACCAGCACCAAGTTAATATTCAGTCGTTATCAGTCCTGAGAAAGTTTGGGAATATTTTTATGACAATGGTTTTATCTAGGAGCCGAAAACCAATTTGCGCTATATAAGCATACAACCTGGTTTTCTAAAAATCGCTAGATAAATATTTTCTAAGAAACAAATTAATTATCAGTTGCGCTAGTATGGTATATATCGAAATAGGAGGTTGTCAAAAGAGTTAAAAATATAAAACTATATTTTTTCTCTGATTACATTTACCTAGCTCGATACACTTAAAAGCTGGCCAAAAGGAACTTAGATAATATTTATATCACCATCAGACCACTAGATAAAGAGTTTAAAGGCGCCACTGTATGGATATATTATGGTTAATTCGCCACTTCATTTATATGTTTCAGAGTTTGCTGGCTCAGACTATAGGTTTTAAGTAAGTTCGTCAATCTAAAAAATATTATCTCAGACAAATTTATTGTTTCATGATTTTAAACCTTTCGATACCCTCTTATGTCAACCTCTTCCAAACCTAATTATGACTAATCATTATTTTCACATTAGACAACATTTAAATTTCATAGTTTTGTATATGTTGATTACATGTAACTCCCATTAGAAATAGTTATAGTATTCGCCTCAAATGGTTTATCTAACTCTTCAAATTTACCTAGAAGAGAATGCAGGATTGAATCAAGTTTTTGTTGAATAATAATTTAACCAGAGAAACTATATAGGAAGGAGAGAGAGAGAGATTATTGCTTTGTTATATTATTATCAAATGATAAACTGTCATCAAAGCTTTTGAGGAAATGTACGTTGATCAGAAAACTCTGCATGCCACAGTAACAGATACAAGATGCACCGCGATTTCCAAGAATAAAGAACTTAGAATCGTGTCCATGAACCCATTTAAGGGGTCTGATAGAGGATTCATACGGCATAGCTTCCACTGGCATAAATATCGTCCACTTAGATCGATAGAGAAAAAGGTCATAGGTTGGTCCGTACTTCACTTACATCTGTTTTTAAATGCGTATCCATTAATTTCTGACCAGTCACTTTAAATAAAATATTTTAAACAAAAAACTAATTTATTAACGAATATCCGTGGAAAAATTCAATACAATTTGTTTTATATACTACTAGTTTTAAGTAGTCCTTTCGGCCACAAACTCCTCCACACCAGAGGATAATCAGTTTAACACCAGAGACCTGGGAGACGTGAGCTCTACGAGGATAAGTTCATTCTACACTTTTATACAATATTCATCATTTAATATTCCTCCAACTTTCTTGCACAAAGTTCAGATTAATCACGCATTTTAAACTAAATACAAAATTTTAATTTGCAATACTCTATGTCCAGTAGGTAATTATAACATTAGTACAGAGTGAAAATGTTATACGGAATGAAATAACAGTTACAATTCAATTTGTATTTGTATTAACGTTTGTATAACAAACTACTTGTGACTACTGTTGACACATTACTTCTTGAATAACATTGTGGAACGGTTAATCTGCTTAATCTGTCATTACTCCTCTCTATGCCCAAACGCACAGGGATGACTGGATGAGAAGTGTTGGGAATAGGCCTATATAGTTTGTTCACTGATGTAGCTATATTTATATTATAATACTTATATCGTATTTGTAGCAATAACATGTTTGTTATGAGATTCATGATCCGCCATATATCCTATTATAATTTGAATGAACATTTGGAGCTGCCCAGTTATAATCAATGAATTCATAATAAAATAAACATAATCATATACATTCTGACACAATTTATACTAACTAAATAGAATAATGAAGATTTTTTTCAAGTGCCTTTCAGTCCGTTAAAGTAAAATTGGTCTTTGATTTAGATTAGTCAACAGTTGCCGAAATCCAAGTCTTGTGGCTGTACAGGTGTTTTGTAAATTTGCAACTATTAATTCCATTTAAAGTTTATTAAACGTAACCAAGCGTTAAACTATTATATAAAAATTTGTTTTACCATAACTGTAATATATTACTGTAGTATCTGTTACTGTTCTAATCACCCACCATATATACCTTATATTTCATGTGCAAGATAAAGAATTAAATCATAATTTATTTCCCAAAAATATTTACGTGCGAGCACATTTACTATGAAATCTATATTATCTTGTTACTATAATAGTTAAATGTGTACTCAAAAGCATTATACATGAAAATATTACACTCGTCAAATTAAAATGGCCCAGGAAATGGTCAGAAAGCCTGTGCGTAGGCTCGAGTTGCTTTCCTGGAGATTGTGGACGAATTGAATCGGGTGATTATCATATAACATCAACACGACACACACGCGCGCGCGCCAAGAAACCGTATTTACATAATACGGTATTGAAATTTATTAGCGTACATACTACCAATAGTTTAAAGGAAAGATTTAAAGAGATGAAAAACAATTAATTAAGGAATGGTGTATTTTAAAGATCAAAAGGTCAACACGCAGAACAACCTAACATATTACCAGCAGATTTCTTGCCGAAATGTTATGAAATAAAAAATAAATGTATAAAATAGGAAAAAACCATAGAGGCATCGGTCCTGTTGAAGTGGCATTAAGAGGAGGGAGGCAGGGTCAAAAGTCAGGTCCTTCTATAGTCAGCCGTGATAATTGCCTCGGCCTCCGCCAGCCATTCATTCGAATGTTTCTTACATGTATATATTGACGGTGAGTTGAGTATTTGGTTGTCAGGAAAGTATTTACAGATATTTCTATACAGAATATGGGATACATAAAGAGAATTTGTAGATGAGAAGGATTTACTGATTGCAAGTTGTAGAGAAAATTGTATAAAAATGTTTATAAATATGAACAAGGAGTTTTTTTAATGAATATTTTTCGAATTGATAGAATTGTAGTTTCTTGATATAAAGTGCCAGTAGGATATCTCCTAGATTTTTTGAAACCGGCTTTAAAGATTGCCTTCTAAACCACTTGCAGAGGTTGCAAAAAAGTTTTATACGCTCCACCCCAGCCTATAATTCCAAAATAGAACAACGATTGGACATAGGCGAAATAAGCAAGTTTAATTTCTTTTTCATTTAAATTGTCACTTAATTGTTTAAACGCAAATATATATATTTCCTTTCTCTCTCTTTTTTACATATTCAACATGTACAGACCATTTTAAGCGCTTGTCAAAGAATACACCCAAGTATTTATAAGAAGATACATTTTCAATAGCTTCACAAGAACTAAGTTGATTGTTGTAACTGCCACAATTATGGACCACGAGGTCGCCGAGGGCATACTCTGTGGTCTCCCGGAGAAATATGGGCATAAACTTAGTCTTTGATGTATTTAATGAAAGAATATTTTGGTCAAATCATTTTTTTAAAGACCATGAGGTCATGTAGAGCGTTAGAACGAGCATCAACCCAGTCGCTACCTTTTATTAAAATTAAGCTATCATCTGCAAATAAAACAGGATTCCCATTTAAGTTCAATTTAGAGATATTGTTAATATAAATCAAAAACAGAATTGGGCCCAGCGTGCTGCCCTGAACCACCCCGTAGTCCACCGGAAGCGCGTGACTCTCGGTCCCACAGACAGACACGGTCTGCAGCCTACTTGTGAGGTAGGTCGAGAACCATGAAAGCGCATTACCCCGAACTCCAGTGGCTTCCAATTTAAGGAGCAACCTATTTCCATAAATGCTATCAAAGGCCTTCTAAATCAAGAAATATTAAAATAATGCGCAGGTTGTTAGATATAGCATTATTGATTTGTCTGTTGACATCAAAAAGAGCATCAGAAACGTTCCTATCCTTTCTGAACCCATACTGAGACTCGCACAAGATTTGGTTGTTAGAAAGATAGGCAACTAATTGTTCTTTAACTATACGCTCAAGGATCTTGGAGAATACACTGAAAAGGCTGATGGTGCGGAAATTATGTTTATCTAAGAAGCTATCTCCTTTATGCAGAGGAATGACCTTAGCAATTTTAAAGATATCCGGGAAAATACTTAAATGTATTAAATGCTGAAGGGGCTTGGAGAAGACATTAACATTGTCCTTTAACACGTCAGCCGAGACACCATCACCCAGGGGCGGATCCCCCACGCAGTCCAGTCACGTGCCGTATTACATCAAGTTCAGTAACAGTGTTCAATGTGAACACGGTGTCCTGTCTGTAATCCGCATCACTCAAAACTGGGTCCCCACTCGAGTCGATGGCACTAGCCAGATTGTGTCCAATTGCGGAGAAAAAGGAATTAAAATCATTAGCTACTTCTTTACACAAACCGTAAGTTATATACGGAGTATCTGGTAACATTTTTTGGATCGGAAAGGAATCTCTCTTCTTAATTTTACCTGCAAGCTCATTTACGATAGACCAGAACATTTTGGGATTGTACTGATAATTTTCAAGTTTAGTTCTGTAATATTGCGTTTTATATTGTTTAAGAGATTTGCTTAAATTGTATCTTAATGTACGAAAAAATTGATAGAGGTCATTATTAAAATGTAGTTTTTTATTTTTTACTTACTTTGTCTCTAATGCGAATTAATTTGACCAAATCGGATGTAATCCAAGGTTTTAATTTTTTTGAGCGTGTGGAATAGTTAATTACAGGTTTTGACGAAGCTTTAATAAGATGAGATATTGTATTTTCAAATTGTTTAGCGCATATTGCAATATCCTGGCAACTCAAAACAGGTTCAAGTGAGCGAGACTACGGCCGAGCAGATGCTTATCAGTGTAGTATTTGTAGTTGAGTCGTCAGTAAGGTTGTCATTGTGAGGCGATGTGGCAGTGGCAGTGGTAGTCAGGCCAGTACTATAGTGGTCACTCACGCCAGTCTGGAGCACAGCTGATTGTACAATGTATAATTGCTCATTGTTCATGTCATAGTAACGTAAAATTATGTGATCCAGACATGACGAGCAGTTATTAGTAACTCTAGTTGGTTTATCTATACATTGAACAAATCCCGATCCCAGTAAGCAGTTTAAGTATCTGTCGCATGTTGGAGTATTTTTAAGTAAATCGATGTTAATGTCACCCAGAATTATTCCCATCTTGCTCTTATCTAAACGATTACAATAATTTTCTAGTTCTGTTAAGAAAAATTCCAAGTCACTGTCAAAGGTACGGTATAGGGCAAGTATGTAAAAGGTTTTGTTGCAGTAATTAAATTCTAAGTTAATGCCGTAAACGTACCCAAGTGTTACTTGTGAGGTAGTAGCTGATAAACGTTTGTTGAAGTAAATGATAACACCGTCATTTCTGTTACGTTGCTTGTTCGTCAGTACAATTTCAAACCCCTCCAAAACCTTCCCCTCCTCACCCTCTCTCAACCAACATTCAGTCAGAACAACTATGTCCAAGCGTGGAATATCATTCAGATATACTAAAAGTTCGTTAAATTTTTACAGTAACTTCGGATATTTTAATGAAATATTTTTAGGCTGTCATAGCATTCCTGATTAAGAAACAAATTACTAATTTGTTGTATATTATACAATTCTAAACAATGGTTTAAATTTAAAGTTTCGTCATGTTCCCCATTCATGAGCAGGAATATCGGCACAGACCACCCACCCAGTTGAGGACTCATTAACCTTTACAGAGTATTATACATAAAATAAATAAAGAGATATTATAATAATAAAGAATAGTTATGATATGAATGTGCGATCAATAAAATAGTAGTGAGGTTACAAATAGCACAAGATTCTTAAATTAAAAAGTATAATTAAACTTAAATTAAATATAACTATAATTAACATCTTGTATATTAAATTGTTAGCTTGCTAAACAATGATTATTTAACTGTATAGATATTTATGGGCTAGAACAACATACAGAAAGTCTTAAACAATGTTTATAATATTATTATCAAAGTATTTCATGATAGATGATTACATTTTGTACTTAAAATAAAATAATATAACTTATTTCATTACTACTGTTGTGAAAAAATTTATTTTATACATTGAAGGAAACAACACGTATTAACTGATCAAACTTTATAATTTCCAATTGAAAAAAGAGAAAAATGCAAATACAATACACACACACACACACACAAACATACATTATTATAATAATTGATTTTGTATGTATTATATGTCTATATTTTTATCTATGCATAGAAAACCAAAAAATTAGACTTATATCGATAAAACTAAAAAATTGACATGCGCATACACTCGTGCACACATACATTCACATGCACACACATACGCTTACATACACGTACAGATACACACATGTTTTATAATGGAGTATAACTAAAACATAGATTATAACTGAAGTTGCTTCACTACTTTAGCTGTAATAAACGCAAATGTACATTTGAAGAAAAAAAACACTTATTAAATAAAATAATTCATGGTATAATTCAAGCCTTTTTTAAAAGAATATGTGAATATATCGTTCCAATAATTAATTAATGTGTATATTATGTTGACATGCATTCTGTACAGTATTTCTGTCCAAATATACTTCATAAAAATAAAATTAAACATTTAGAATTTATTAAAATATAAATTAACTTTTAATAATGGAAAACAATTCAGACTTCTGCTGATCTCGAAAAAATAAAACTAAAATAATATCCTACTTGTGTGCCATATGAATTAATATATTTAATAAACTAAAAACGGTTGACTAAAATTTATATTAATACAATTTGTTAAATTAAAGTAAGGATTTTAAACAACAAGCTGCTAAATATAAAGCGAACAATACAGTGTAATACAAGAATGTTATTTGATGAATATGATAAAATAATATATCTTTAAATTATGCAGACACGTATTATATGTAAGTAGTATAAGTGTTAATATTGTACCCAAATAAATAATTAAAATATGACAAAAACATTCCTCTGATCGACTTATTTTAATAAACTGTAAGTAATATATTAATCAGTGTACCTTGTGCCGGAATAGTGTTAGTTCATTTATCAAATTTGTCAAGGTCAGTAAGCGCAGTAACTCGTTCGGTCTCAGCACCCTCAGCCACCTTGACAAGGATCTTCCCGTTGAAGAATCCGACGAAACTAATCTCCTTCTCTCGCTGTAGTCTCCGTGCTCGTCCGAGAATTACCTTGTTTTGCGCAGTTAAATGTTCGTTGATGAACACTGGGCTGTTGTTCAGCGCCGGGTCGATGCCAGAAGCGTTCAGATTCCTCATTCTTCTTGCAGCCGTCAACCATTCTTCCTTATCTTCCTAGACACGAACTGCGCGATTATCGGCGAATGGACATGCCTTTTAGAGTACAGGCGCAGAGCCGAGAGCGATCTTTTGTAGGCAATAATATATATCTTCCCCGTGTGTACCTGGTAGCCCGATAATCTCTATTTTGGCTGAGCGCGAATGCTGCTCGATGTCTTGCAGCTGAAGGTGTAAATCTCGAATCTCCTCCTTTAATTTCTGTTCGTTCTTTCGAGGTCGTCACAGCGATCTTCCATCTTCTTGTGAGAATTCTGTAGCTCAGTCACACTACACTGCAAGTGTTTCAGCTCAGCCGATAAAACAGTTAACAGATTCTAAAACAGTTTTGATTTTATCATCTGTTTTTGTATTAATATCTTTTTTGAGAGACTGAAGGAGATCGGACATGTATTTCTTTATATCCATTTCTTCGTTGCAACGAACAGAAGACAAAGAGGCGTTTTCTTCAAAACACGTGTCCTGTTTATCCAAGAGCCTGTTTATAGAGGAAAGCAACGACCTTCTTCGGCCCATGAAGTACCAGCTTAACTAAAGTGATATTTCACAAGTCTAATGTTGAATGGAAACCAGAAAAGAGTAGAAGATGAGTCACTATGTAACACAATTATCAAAAAATACAATGAATAAACCTTCATACTGACGATTTTTACGTTTCGTTTCGACAAGCTGGAAATTTTGGTGAGATGTCTTACTTTCTTTCCAACACTAAACCAAATTTTCTACATTAAGTTACACTCAGTAATCTGAATGTAATAGGTCAGTCATTTTGCTGCCATTAGCAAAGGAGCTAAGAGCCACTTTATATTTTATAATCACACAACCTGAGTTTTATTGAGATCTGTAGAGAAATTTTCCCAAAACATATAAATTGATGTCGGCCATCCTACCTTGTTTTGGTGGTGGTGGAAATGAGAGGTTACCAAAAGGGTTAAAATATAAAATAATGATTTTTCTCGCATCAATTTTTTTTATTGTCACACTTAAACGAACTTCCAGACAAAAATATATGTATAATCAGCAATTTTGTCAGTTATCTATGTACAGAACCGTAAATTGGCGATTTCAGTCAATGTGGACGTCTGCAGGTGTCTATTTTTAGTGCATAACGATGGGTTTAAGTGCACACCAAGCTGGGAATCTATAATCTGAGTAGTAAGTTTTGTTTCATTATGATACCCTCCCATTTCGAACTTCACCAAAATTATATTAGCTTGCGTAACGATCACATTCAATGTTGATATCCTCTAAAATTTATTTATATAAAAGATGTTTGGTGCTTATACAGTAAAACAATTCGGCTTTTACACTGTATACCGTATAATGACTTTATCCAGTACGTTTACGGTGAGTAATAAAATGTATAAGGTTGAAGGATTTAATTTGAGTTTATAACTGTTGTGTTTAACCTAGGATGAGTCTAGAGTATGTACAGCTGTAATTCTCCAAGTACCTTTATTCTTGTTTTACTATTATAGATCGTAAGTTGAAAAGCACTATTGGAAACACATTAGGTAGAGTTAACTTTCAGGTTCGAGTACAATGTACACATGTAAAAGGTAATGGGGACTCCGAGTTCTCATTTATAACCTTGTTAGCCCTAGTTTATGTTTCATGAATGAACGGTCACTACACAAACATTTTCTGCTTTGAAAAGCGAAGTATGGTGTAATTTGCTTATATCAATTACATCTGTGAACGTCATTGTTACTAGAATGGATTACTTGTTGTCCAAGACCATATATATTTTATTGGCAAAGCATTAGCAAAACCTATCACTAAAAAAATTAATTTCTGCCTAAGGTTAAAATCAAGCAAAAGCTTGTTTGACTAAATTTTAGTAGTTCATAGGTTGTAATAAATTAGGTTATCCATTTATTAATATATTTTGTACTGTATTCATTTTTATCAATATTTTCAAATGAGACGATAGAAAAAACAAAACTGTAGTGCTTCTTTCGAGCACTAGTTTAGACTTCACAACTATCACTTCTCACCTAAAATATCTTAATAGAATGGTGACTAACTATTCTCTTCCAGATCCAATTGAAGTATTTTGTTTGAAGTTTGTTTTTAACGATGGGAAAAATTGTGAAGGAAACAGGATTTCCTGGATATTTGCCATTGTTCACTGATAAAAACAATCTGTAAACCACGTTTCGATATCCGCAATCTGACCTCTTCTTCACGTAAATGAAAAACCTAATGCATTCCTTTAACCTATATTAAAATAAACAAAACATACCAGTGCGTTGAGACTCGCATAATTCACTTATGTACTGAAACAGGACTACAGAATACAGATCACAATAGGTCTTCACTCACCGCCATCCAAATACAACTGGTTGCAGATCTAGAAACGTATGGTGGCTGATTGGTTTATATCACTGAACAATGGCAAATGTCTAGAAAAATCCTGTTTCCTTCACAATTAATGTAGTTCCAGTTCGCTAACGATTTTCCAAACATTCATCTTGACCTCTTATTATAAATATACATTTTAATTAATCAAAGTGTATAACATATTTAAATTTTCAAAAACATAGTTGAAAAGGAGACAAAACAGAAATTGTGTCAGCCTACTGAGTGATGGGCTTCAATAACCGTCAGCCAAATTTTATGGTTGGTGCATTATAGAACTAACTCTCAAATATGTAGAAATTAACGTTTCATGCAAAATTTAAAACCTACATATGACATTTTTCTCAAGATCATGGTACATGTTATATAGGACATGTTCTTTATTAAATTGGGCTCCATAACAGTTGTTAAATAATAAACGACTACATACCAGGTCACCTAATGAAGATTTGTTGGCGTAACTACGACCCATGTTTTATCATTTTACATGTTAATATCTCATATGAGTGTACTCTGTTTGTAATCATGGATAACCACATCATCAATGTAAAAATGTTCACCAACGTTATGGCAAATATCAAAGATTAACACAGACGATGTTGCTTAAATGGAAATAAAGGTTCACACATAAAGTCTGTAGGTTAGTTTATTCTTATGATATCGAACATACGGACAAATAGATAGACCAATTTATCATTGTTCAGAATCTGCCAGGAGGTTTCATTCAGTGTAAAGGCAGAGCGTTATCCTTCATAGCCAACAATAACTCCTAAGTGTTCCTTGAGGCTTTTATTGGCAGCTTACTACTACTGTTTACTATTCTGCACAAGTAATGCGTACATATGATGTTATCTGGTGCATTTACGAGCCAGATAGCAATACCTTGAAACTGAGTACTTGTTCTAGTATAGCACAACTGTACATTGTTATAGCCTATTTTATATCGATTGGAAACTTTGAATGAATCAATAGATTTAGTTTACTATTACTATTAACAACGAGAAATAGTAAATTCATTACTACTGACAAATTGTATATACTTTTTAACAGTCAATAAAGTAAAACATTTCATTAAAACTGTTTGTACGTCATTCTTGTAAAAGTATTTATTACACACACACTGCATTTATTATAATTTGTGTATAGCCTATTTATTTACATTCTATGAACTTATTGATGACATATATTAGATAAAAGTATTATTAACTATAAGATGAAATAGAATTAACGTTAGCAACTAATTAAGTCAACTTTTATTTACATATGGGCTCTTGAATCTGGAATGTTCTTTCAGCTTTTGAAAATATTTATGTACATAGAATTTGTAAAACTAAACAGGCAATACAGTGATATAAATATTTTGTATATTTATGAACAACAGTTTTTCTTTAAATGTCCTAAAAATAACTTTATTCAATTTAAACTAACACAGTAATAAATAATTTCACGGGTATCGATCGGTTATTTCTATTTAACTTGTATAAT
Source organism: Homalodisca vitripennis (assembly GCF_021130785.1). Taxonomy (NCBI): domain Eukaryota; kingdom Metazoa; phylum Arthropoda; class Insecta; order Hemiptera; family Cicadellidae; genus Homalodisca; species Homalodisca vitripennis. The sequence continues at coordinate 279,879 of NW_025776238.1, read as the reverse complement.
TTAATTTAAAGAAATAAAAATTGTATTTTAATTCAATTTGTGTTTTTATTTAGTTGTGTTACTTCATATTCACATGTACAGCATGCCTAAATGTACCTTTTATTACTCTTCCAACATTGATATTTTGGTAGTGGATAGACTGTTTTCTTGCTTCGGCGTAAAAGCACGATCTCGTACCAAAATACTTTACCTTACATATTAGTAATGCAGTATGCTGTGTACATACCACGATTCACAAATATACGACAGTTATTTTTTTAATATTAAAGTTGTTTTAACAAACTAGATTTAATCTCATTCTTCCAAGCCTTAGTAGGTGCTTTAGAAAACACGATTCACTATACATGTATTTCAATGTTAGCAACAAAACGGTTTGTTTAACTACAAATATACTCCTAAAAAAAGAACCGCCTAAACGTAACGTCATAGAATACGACGGTTATTCAGCTCACTGTCCGAGAACTTAATAAGCTTCCATTGAAGTGAGAGAGTGAATATTCAACTCACGTACATGGTTGTGGTACTGAATAAGCATCTCCTTGAAATAGTAAGTGCTAGTTAAGCAAATTGTACACGTCCTTACATTGAATGAAGACACCTAACCTTGACGTCATAGCTGCTTATTCCAAGAGATATCAATGAAACTTTCTCAGAAAAAACCATCGCTTTGAAGAAAAGTAAAGCCAGCCGTCCAAATAAAGCAGGTTTACTCAATCATTGCTCGACCAAATAAACCATAACGTTCTCTTTTGGCAAACGGTAAATCTCGTAGTGGACGATATTGTTAAGAAAAATATAACTACTTATTTTATTCAGACATACGATTCGAGGCTTATCATGTAAGAAAAATGCCAGATTTTCCAGTAAAACACGTTAGGAGTTACTTCTAGTAGCATTATTTTCTGAATTTTAAGTTCATATCCAGTTCACTTTCCTCTGGGAATCACTTCTGGAATCTAACGCTATCGCAGACTTATCCAGAATCATGCTCTTCTGAAAACGTCAAAAATTTCAGCAAAGTCCTTAAAATTAATGAATATTTAATTTCAATCATGTGTAAAATGGAATTGGAACTATAATACAAATCAAATGGTTATCTAATGTTTCTGATAGTTTTAATAAAATTATTTGTTATATTTACGGAATTGTTTTCAGCTTATACATAATGTAACGAGATTTCACTAATCAAACCACTATGGTATAAATTAAATTTATACGCAGTTTATTTAACAAAATTCGACTTTTCGAAAAAGTGAAATTGAAATAATAAGAGGGCTAAACGAGTTTCCGACCTACGTTTACAAGAATTATTCTATGGTGACGTGAAAACCTTAAGGTCAAATATGCAATTAAATGGAGAGAAATTGAGTTGGAATCACCGACAAATTAAAACGAGTGTTATTTAAATAGGATTTTCAGAACTACGCACATGAACGATATCCCCTACGGAACTCGAGTCGTGTATTTATCTATATTGACAGGAGATATTTCTCAACAGATATGTGGAAACACCTGCTCGAACTGATGATGTCCTCGTGAACCTATTGATTAAAATCATAAAACACGTAAATTTACTTGTCATCAAATAAATAAAATATTTTATGATTGAAATGATTCTGCATGTTCATCCAAATTCAAAATATATACAGTGTGAGCTGAAAGTATGGATACACTTTTGGAGACTTTTCAATCTTAAATAACTGTATCTATATTTAGTCTACATATTTCTGAATATACGCTGTAAACGGAGCGGGACAAAGATGCGATTTAAACTTCAGTGATAGATTTATGAAATTTGGCTCATGGAAGACCAACTATGATCCATTACAGCACACTACAAATGTTGCTGGATAAGACATTCGGCAATTCATTGCCTTTGATCGCTATCGGCCCTTGAACTTTTGCGTATTTAAATAACCCAAGTAGACGATATAAATAAATTCTTATTGTGACCAGTTATAACAACAGTAAAAGTCAACTCAGACAAAATCTTGTACATGAGGAAACAAACACATCTTATGTCACTACCTTGATATGTTTTCAATGAGACGAAGGATTCTATAATCCGAGGCTCTGTGGGCTTTAGGCGCATGGAAATTATTTTCTAACTTAATTATTCAAGCCTTACACGCAATTCTTATTAATTACCAAGGCTAAGTCTGATTCATGATTTCTAACATAAAAATTAACTAAATCTATAAACATTTTAACAATGCAATAAAAACTGTTTATGATGTGATAGTTGGCTGATCGTTAGCAAACCCCACTGATGCGGGCTGGAAAATGTCGTTTCTGTTTGTCTATCCGTCCGTCTGTACGTACGATGTCTTGGAAACAATCTGGCCTATTGATTTGAAATTATCTTCGATAATCCAGTGTCTTTAAGGGAAACACTGAGTTCAATGATGGTGCATGTCATTCAATGGCATTTGCCTGTGAATTAGTGCATTATTTTACATAGTTCTCAAATGTAACCACGATTGCAACGAGAAAAGATCAGAATAAATAATTATTTATAAAAAATTGGTATGATTACAATAGATTTTAGTATGTGCCATATTAAAATATGTAGACTAATTATACCAATATATCCAACATCATTTTACGATTTCTTTGTATGTAGACATAATTCTTTTAATACATAATCTACAAGATATCCCTAGAAATATTTCATCTTTAGATAATAAATTTTGCACGATATTTCATGTTTACACATCCAAGAATAAGTTCAATGTCGTTTAATCTCAAACCTTGAAATTTGGCTAAGCGTCAATGAAGGCTAATACAGTCTGGATTGTATAGGCTACACTATATAGTCAACACTGAGTTTCATGAAGGCGCATATTATTCATGGAATTTAGCTGAATGTTGGTCTTCTTTGGTCTTAAATTACTCTTATGGGTAATTATGATGACAACGAGAAAATTCAGAATAAATAAATGTGTAACAAAATGATAATTTAACCTCTGACATTTTAATTATGAAATAAAAAATAACTAGAGTGTACAGTTTATGATTTCATCTGTAGATTTTTAATTTTACATGAAATTTAATTAAAACAACAACATACCACAACATTTTTAGTGTCTATGTTGAAACTTAATTTCTACATAGACAAAAATGAGTTCTATGATAGAGCAGTTCTAATTATGAAACTTGGATGAACGTTATTTTAGAATATCATTCACCTCCTAATATGAAGTTTCTTTTCTGATTCTAAGGGATGTTCAAATTTTCTTTTCTTCTGATTGTCTGTCTGTGTATCCCCTCAGAGAAAGCGGTTACCCGGTACATGGTGTGGCTTACCCCTACCTTGCAATTATCTGAGTCTTACTATATATGTAGACACGTACACACTTAAATTATTATAAATAACTCAAACACATTGATTTCTAATATTATGTCATAACATAATGATAATTACTTTCAATAATTTGATCGGTAGGACTTGGTGTAAACATTGTTTAGGTGCAAATGAGCGTAAAAAACAATATTTTTATGTGGTTTCGCTCCAGCTATAAGTTTAATTTTCAATAACTTATCATTCATTAGTTAAGAAACATTATAAAGATATATTTCATTATATTTCTAAAACATCTAGCTGTATCATATAGTTTTTGGTTCCAATTTATTTTTTCTGAATAAATTTTATGGCTCAGACTTTACCTTCTGTAATATTAACTCAAATACTTTAAAGTAAGTGTATTGTATTTTAGTTTTTGAACTTCTTGGTGAGATTATTATTGATAAAACATGCAAAAAAATATAAAAAAAACTACAAAAATGGTAGTGTACACGAATATTGATTGTGTTCACAATACAACCCCCCCCCCCTAAGGATTCTAAAATAAATAAATGTCAAGGAAATACTCATTCATACTTGCAACGAACAAAGTTTTCAAACAGTTTTTACTGCTAAATCTATAACAGCGTGTGTACACGATAGTTCCAAGAGCCTTTATAAATCTGAATACACCTCCTAGCTCCATGGACCTTCCTTATTTCACTCCCTTGCTTGGTTCTTCCTCCCTAAAATAGAAACTCTCGTTAAGGCATTGGGGCTCATTCGAGGATAAATCTTGTGAATTATGCAGCATATCAGCATTTCATATACGGTTTTCATAAATAATATTTCAGCAGCTTCTCTAAAGGAAGGACTTGAGCAAATTGACCTAAGTCATAGACAGAAAGGATTTCAGAATATAAAACTTTACACATAAAACCTTAAGAGCGAACCAACATATTGACGTACAATTTTGGGTAACTATTATTGCTACAAGAAAACCGCAGAATAAATTAATTTTTAAACAAATATAGAGCAACCACATAACATTGTAATCATGTGACATAGTAAAGCAATTCGATATCAAATATTTCATCTGAAGACTTCAAGTAATAAAATAATAATAATAATAATAATGATTTATTTTCTCAAAATACATTACAGAATTGTACAGAAACCATGTTTACATCCAATATTACCATAATATCTACTAATGTACAATAGAAATACAAATATAAAATATACATTCTAATAGAGAAAATAACTAACCTCCAAGGCAAAGCCTGTGTGGAGGAAATTAACACACAATTTTTCCTAGAGTGATGGCTAAATCTTCTATTTAACATAAAATATATAGATCCAAACTTTAACTACTATATGTACAATACATTAACTAATATATAAATTTCAAAAAGTTGTTAATAGTGGAAAAATTAAGAGCCTATAAGTTTCATATAATACAATTTAATTATGCAATAAGCCAACAAAAAGCATAAAATGTTACAGAAAAAGAAAAGAATCTCAACAGAATTTAAAAATGATTACTTAAAAGATATTCTTGAAACCTAAACATAAACACACAAGAGGAATACAAAAAGTCCTTGAATTTCCACATACAATTTCGTTATGACATACACAAAAACCTGAAAAAAGTATTACAAGAAACTCTGTTTCTGCATCGACCAGAACGAGTTCTACGACTGTGATGTCCATTCATTCAATATAATTGAGCGGCATTGAATTACGTATAATCGCTCAGTAGACTCGCACAATTTGTCTGTCGGGCCATGTAAAAATTTCTTGTCCGTCTGTCAGCAGGAAATCTTCTGGGTGAAATAAGCTATAACGTGTGTTTTTAATAGTTTATATGGTTAAAAAAAAATATTGTCAGACATTCCCCAAACCAAGTGGTATAAATCGTAGTATTCTAGGAAATCTTTTTTTTTCTTTTGACCTATTTCGTAATATTACAAAATATTTCTTCGTTTATTTTAACAATATGTACACAAAATAACCCCATAATACAGTAAACCAGCAACTAACCTCCAAACAGGAACGGAACTGAACAATACAGTGTATTGTGATGGGAGAGGGAAGGATAGGGCAAACATCATCTTAATCAAGGACGTCTCTTGAATCCCTCATCGGATAATACGTTCTGCACTAATTCTGTCATGACGTCATCTATACAACATAATACAACCCTTGAGTAGTGTACTATGCTCTGTGGCGTTGAATTTTATTGTATTTAACAGCATTTTAGAGTTATGTAACTTTTTTTAGTACATCTCAGTAATCAGAGTTTGAATGTAAAAGTTAATTGAAACATGTTCAGGGATTGTAGAATTAAAATTTTTCATATTCTATTGAACGTTTATTATATTTTTATACATCTTATAAGTATAGTAATAGCTTCTGAGGTAGTTATTGAAATGCTTACAATTATTGCATCACAAACATGTTTTAAGTAAACTTATGCGTAATTTATAATTGATCTATGTATTAAAAGTACTGATCTGTAAATAGTAGAAAGTCTGGATATTAATTGTACCGTATCTTTTTTTTGTGCTCTGAATATTTTCAAGATCCTGTTACTCGATAATGGTTATATATACTTTTTTAGATATTCTTGGAACTAAATACTTGGCGGATTGATGTCCTAATTGGCACGTGTAGTAATAATTTATCTGTTGATCTTTGGATATGATCACCCGGACAAAGAGCGAGGGTATCGTGACGTGGTGGCAACTCTCGGAAGCTCATACACAAACACAGAATGGTAAAATCCAGCAAAATGAGGTCCAACTCAAATCTGAACAAATCGGGTACATCCATGATCCCTGAACTGCCAGGAACACGAAAAAAACATTGATTCAGACTGAGCTTCGGGGTGTCGGACCTCACTGTAAAAACGGATCTCGCCGTGTGGGGTATGTGTGTATGTATTTTATTACATAGGCCAGTATTGATTGATCAGAATACAAAATAAAACCATTTCAATGCTTTCTAATAGTTTGATTGCCCATTTTTACATCAATTCATGTACAGCGTGAGTAAAAGTATAGATACACTCTGTTTAAATTTTGATGGAGATATGGATCTCAGGACACATTTTAACTTTTTAGTCACTGTTAAAAATTTTCCCATTTCCTTTCCCACAAATTTGCCTTGTAATGGAATTTTTGGAGGGCGGCTCAACATTTTAAAGGTCTTGATAAAAGAAGAACAGTGGAAACTAGAGCTTTCTATCTCAATCCAGTACAAAATCACTTAATGGGTTTTTACATTTAAAAGTTTTTACATTTTGGGGAAATCGGAAAAGTTGTAACAGTGACTAAAAGTTCACTTCCAATTCCTAGAAAGGTGTCTCGAGTTCCATCTCTCTATCTTTATCCATCACAAAACAGACAGAGCGCACCCATAATTTTAACTCACTATGTATATATTCTGAATTTGGATGAACATGCAAAATTATTTCAATCATAAAATATTTTATTTATTTGTTGACAAGTAAAATTTACGTGTTTTATACTTAATCAATTGGTTCACCTGGACATCAGTTCGAGCAGGACTTCCCATATATGTGTTGAGAAATATCTCCTGTCAATGTAGATAAATACACTGCACGAGTTCCGTAGGGGATATCGTTCATGTGCGTGCTTCTATAAATCCAATTGAAAAAAGCACTTATTTTAATTTGTCGGTGATACCAGCTTAATTTCTCTCAATTTACTTGTATATTTGACTTCCAAGTTTTCACTTCACCACAGAGTAATTCTTATAAAGGTAGGTCGGAAATTCGTGTCGGCAATTATTGCTTCAGTTTTAATTTTTCAAAAATTCGAATTTTGTTGGATAAACTGAGTACAAATTTAATGTATACTATAGTGGTTTTTTTTTTTGGTAAAAGGTCGTAACATTATTTTTTTTCAGCTAAAAACTTGCATTCAGAAAATATAACAAATAATTTTATTAAAACTATCAAAAACATCAGATGACCATTTGATTTATATTAGAGTTCCAATTCCTTTTTACACATGATTACTATTCAATATTCATTACTTTTAAGCGAGATCCGGTTGATTGGTACTCTGTTTAATTAAACATCAATAATCATTAAAATAGGTAATGTTTAAATCAAATCCTTAGAGACTTTCAGAACTTTGTTGTTATTCAAATAAGTTTTGGTTACTCCAGAAGAAACCTGTAAAAATAATAAATATAAAAAGATTATTAATAATTAGTGTCGTTTAATATTTTCAATTCGGACAAAAACCCACTCTTGGTGTGGGTCCAAGTTCGATTTTGTGGACTTAAAAGATCTTTATCACACTTTTTAAGTATGAGGATCAACATTATATGATTTTACTTAAGCTGTACCGAATTCATGCAAGGGATAGACATAAATGCTTTGAATTCAAACGAGCTTCCTAATTTTCCCTCCAAGATATTTTCCCTGTTCTAACGGCACGCGATCATGTTAGCATAAATAGAATGGCTCAATAATTATAAATAGTTCGGACTCACATATTTTTTTTTTTAAGGAGAGACCGATCCCCTTTTAAGCCTTATTCTGTCCGTCCTCATGGGCCACTTGCCTGTGCGAGGATCTTATCAAACAGAATAAGGGGAGAGTCGATACAGTACAAGGTTAATGGTACAGATAAAAAGTGCAACGGTCACAGACAGAATTTGAACCTGCGCATCTCTAACTCAGACCCAAAGTCCAACGACTTAGACCGCTCGGCCATCGGCACTCCCAATGTATTATCATTGTTAATACATAATAATAAAATCCCACACTAACAAAGGACAGAAATATTAAAAGGGAGGCATGAATTTACAAAGATTGAGGGACTTAATGTGGGATATTTTAATACCCCTTGCAAATTTGTACTAATTTGTACTCGACGAAACTATAGCAACATCAAGGTAACTTTGCTGTGAAGATGCATCAAAGGATAAGTTTTTTCGATGAGAGAGAGAGAGATAGTTTTAAATATATATTACTACGCTGATTGAATTTAATTAATGACAAAAAGTAATCTTGTTTAAAAATTTGACTACATAAACAAGAGTGTAATAAATAAATAGTATATCATGAAATGAAACCACAGGACGTAGTTTTTCCGAAAATAAAAAGTCTTTAGCTTTCAATGTGTTGAACGGAAATACGGCTTGGTGAGCGGAAGCACTATACTGGAACTAAGAAATAGACCGGAAATGGGAATGGTGACAGAAGTTCACAAACTGGAAGATTCTGAAACTTTGTGATACAGAGATATACCGACCTCTCTCTCCCTTTCTTTGAAATTTTGTAAAGTTACTTCAAGTGGAAAACTACTTTTTACAGTAATTGAACATTTAGATGGCTGAGTGTTTGGCGTTCATCATCTTTGTAATTTAATACACACCGCTCTTTAATTCAAATTGGATGGATGCTGTCTTCGTTAAGAAACTTGCAACTTAATTACAGTTTTACGTGCATAATTTATTGAATATGTATATTTTCAAACACAGTCTTTAACGATGAATGTAATAAAATTAGATTTTGTATTTATAAACGTATTTTATTAAATAACTATCCAATAATGGAATTAATTGTTATGTTTATGAACGGATTCATTTTACTTTATAACATTAAACCCTTTTTTGGTTAATCAGAAAAATATATGCAGCACACATTATATACGAAGTAAATCTTTTATCTTGACTATTTAAACATTTTTAACGATTTAATTAACATTATTTTAAGAGCCATTAAGCTGTAAAAAAATAGCATAAAAACTAGTTTCTAATTCGTTGGAGCTATTCACAGCTGCTACACGGAGTGTTCAAAAATTTTCGCAAATACTCGTATTTTGGGATATGTTTATGTTGGTGAACATAAACAAAAAAAAATTCATTGTACACTGTCGTCCATTGCTTCGTTAGTTCCGGGTTATCTATATTTAAAATTTAAAAATCAGAATTCAATTTTGCATGCCTGTATGTCTTATAAGGATGAAACTTTCTTATAAAGAAAACGAACTTTCGTTGATAGTTTAAAAATAGCAGCTTTTTTAACTTTAACACAATTTCATGACAGCCTACAAAAGGGAAATGTTTTAAACACATAAAGGATAGCTTACTAAAAAATAATACCGAATTTTTTACCTATCGAATGAAAATTAATAGAATAAGTCCGTTTTTACTAATGTATATAAATTCATATATATTTTGGAACTGTATTAAAAAAATTTGTATTGCTGAAAAATCTACATAAGAAGAAAAATATTACAAAACTAAAACGCATTTATGAGTAAAAACATACACAGAGATATACGCTAAACAAAGCGAAATAGACAACGTTTTTAAAACAAATTATTTTTTATTTTCGACTTTTTAACCGTATCCTAAAGTATTTATTCACATGTTTAACGCCCTATATACTGTACATGTATTGAGCAAATATTATTTAATATTATACCTAGTAATACACCATTCTCTGAAGTTTCATCTTAGAATCATAACCAAAACTACATAATCAGAAATATATAAAATTACCATAAAAGAAATTAACATTGAAAAAAATTCTAATAAACTTAAAAAGATCTGTGAATCAAATTAGATGTCGGAAAAGTACAATGCATATACTAAACAGATAAATGAAATATGTAGTAATTGATTTTGTATGCGAGGACAGTGCACCAAAATGCAGTGGTGGAATAAAAATGAAATTGACTACTGTTCACGAAACAGAAATGCCCTCTTTTGTTGTTTATATTGAGAGAGCAAAATAATGATTATTGAGAGTATGTCTATTGTCTATAGTTTTTAAAAACACTTCACTGTGGCAAAAGTTATCACATTAAAATATTCACTTTTCTCGAAATCGAATATGTTTTATATTTTTCAGTCATTGGTTTTTTTCTGTCCATCGTATAATCAGTGAACGAAGCTATTTTTATTTCTAGTCATTTAAAAAAAACACACATTTAATTTATTCTAAAAAATCTTATTCTTTAATAAATGCTACAGCTGTACGATTTTAAGAGGAATGCACATGTGACAATTGATTTACTTATAAATACACAGTAAGTAAATAATATTTGAGAACATATATCTGGAACTCAAAGCAAAACAAAATTATCATGTAATTTTTAAAAAATATACAGTTGTGTTACAGATTTATACTAGCAGATTAACACTTACGCATTCACTAACTTAAGTTGAAACTTTATTTTTTTTTATTATTAAAACTTTCAATGTTTAAAAGTCAAAAACATAAAAACACATTTAAAGCGGACAATGTCAACTTCACGGTATGTCGTGTACAGAATGAGGATGACTGACTTTTCTGTAAATGATATATGTTTTTATAGTTGATTTTATTCCACTGTATCCTGAAATTAGGTATCTATCAACTCTGAACTTGTATCATCGCTATTTTATCACATAAAATATAGCCAAAAGTAATTTCTCGTTAGAATATTATTTTGGGTTTTATTCTTTCTCAATTCTCAATTCATAAATGTAAAATATCTTGGAACCTATGCCATTGGATAGTATACGTATTCAGATGATTTTTGTATTCCAGACTCAACAAAGTATCCAATACGATTTTCTCTTTATTTTAAATAAGACAACTAATTAATATTAACACTAAAGGTTGTTCTGAAAAACGATGCAAAATTACAACACCATTTTTGAATAAGCTCTTGAAATGCGAGTATACCTTATCAGCTCTTGTATATTTAACAGGAAAATAGATTAAACAAGTGGTCCACTTTTTCTCGCTCTTCTTCACTGTTTTCAAAGTTTGTGCTTCAAGCATTTCAGTATAATTATTTAGTATACACATGTTACAAATTTTTACATTTTAGTTATAATAAACAAATAACTAAAAATGTGAAGAAATAGTGCAGTATATCTGGTTGATTTCTTAAAACTGAAAATAGCTTTAAAAACATTGAAAGCAGAACATGTTAATATTTATAAGCTTAAACTTGATTACTTTGAACGATTTATTCATACTGGCGGTAAACATTAAGACGCTCAGCAATCATCAAAGTATTAATCATTAATGTTTAGTTTTAAGTTCTAAGCTGGAAGTAGAGACAAAGTTTAAATTAAAATGTAAATATTATCAGCTCCCCTGCTAAACAACTCTCTGATCTGATTAAACGTAATTTCCCCTGAAGAGCTTAAAAACATCTCTGGGTTGTACAAAATCCTGAATCCACTACTAGAACGAGAGCGTATAGCGCTGAATATAGTAAATATCTCCCTTAATCTATTTGCTCTTTGGAATTTTCTGTCAATGAGCTAAGATCAAAGACGTGGTATTGACAATTATTTCCCGCAGTATTGTAAATACTCGTACAATTAATAGATCCATAGCACTAAAAATAAAAGGTTCACACGTGTAAGACATATGTATTATTAGTAAAATAAAATTCATAGAATAGATGTACAGATAGTTGCTGGAAAGGAAGTCTCATATTGCAATTCGAGACAAACATCCTCCGGATGTAAGTAGATACGCACATCCGCCCAGACGCCGATGGTGAACAAACAGGAAATGCTTATTTGTAAAAACCGTGCGACAATGTAAGGGACAGCCATGCTGATATGGAAAATTGTTACTCACCAATTATGATGGAGAGATTTGGCAGAGGCGTGGTCAATGAGCTGGCGGGAGAAGAACATCAAAACTGAAGAACAAGGAGGAGAGGTGGAAGTGGAGGCCGGGAATTCGAAAAGTGAAGTTCGGGAGTGTTTGTGTTCGTGTGCGGAAAAATATCTCTAGGCGTAATAAGTGTGATGTGAAATAAAATGTAAGTAATTTTAAGAACTTAGTATATTTTAGGGTTCATTAATCATTTTCAATTCCATATCTATTTAAATGTTCACAATTTCGAAAATATAAATTCATGAAAATGTTTAGCTATTTTAAAGAAAGTTTCTCATGTTAGTCCATGAACTCATTATTATTGCAACACTACAAAATTACTAGTAAAAGTTATAATGAATTAAATTCAAAATAAATTGTAATGAATAATTTAATATTAAATATGTCTTCAAAGTATTAAGACATTAAGGTTTGTGCTTAATATGTCGATTGACGCAATCAATTAATCAATTTAATGAAATGTTGTCACAAATAAATGTGTTGGTTCATTTGAGGGTATTTGTACTGCCAATCTAACCTATTATTAAATCCTCTCACAGCAACCCTTGCTCAAAATATGTCACAACCTTAATCTTAAACTAAACCAACCCTACAAAACCTTACATGGTGGAGGCGCTAAAACTCGATTGGCATTCAAATTCCTCACATGGGCGAGCACATAGTTTCATAGGCTAGGTATAAATTAGAATTAAATAATATTTATAAGAAAGTATTTAACTAAAATAGCCTACTTCAGTGACAAACCACTCATTTATTAAAGATAAATTAAATTTCCAATAACTCAAAAATATTTTCAAACCCGTAATTAGAGTAACGCCAAGTAAACTAACGAGGTACGTCAATTGACATGTATAATTAAATGGAAACCATACTACATGAAGATTTAATACCATTAGACACATATAGGACTTCCAAAAGTGACATAATAAAAATATTAAATAAAAATGGAATACTATCTAAAGACACAGACACTGTAGCAGACCTCAGACCTATCCTAGCGGCACTTAAGAACTTAACACGTATAAGCGCAAGTCACCCTAATATTAAAACCATATTTAATAATTTAACTACACGAAAAACTCACCTAAGTGAAGAGGACAGGGAAAACTATAAGGATCTAGCTACAATCGAGGATTTTCTAGTGCAGAGAACAAATTTATACGACATAGTACATAACCCTGAGGCGGACATCAAGACACAAGCACCCCCAACCTTAGCACAACATTACGAGCCACTCACACTACCTGACAGAACGAACACAGTAACCATGGGGGAAAACATACCGTTAATATCTGCTGGGACTTACACAGGTCTCCAGAGCGAAAATCCACAAGATTTTTTAGACAAATTCCTAGTGGCAGCAACTTCAAACAGATGGATAGACAACACTAAAGTTAATTTATTCCCAGCCCATTTATCAGGCACAGCACTAACTTGGTTCAAATACTACAAGCAAAAACAACGAGGGGAAGTTATACAATGGGATCATCTTGCTAAAAGTTTCATAGAGGCTTTCACTCCATTAGCACAAACCCAGAGTCTACAAATGATTTTAGAACACAAAATACAGGGAGAGAACGAGCCAACACTAACCTATTTTTTAGATATATTAACAACATGCCGAAGATATGACCCTACAATACAGGACAAGCAAATTATACATTTTATCATACAGGGACTAAAACCAGAAATCTGTGAACGAGTTATAGGCCTGAAAAACGACACCTTAAGTGATCTAGAGACTAATTTAAAAATTACAGAACAGCTAGTTCTAACACAAATGAAAAACAAAGAAAGGTACAATAGAGTTGCAGCAAACAGACCCTATAGTACACCCTTATATGAACAAAACATCATCCATAAACTACAAACAGAAGTTAACACCCTAACCAATTTAGTAGCTACCCTAACTACAAACCAAATTTCAAATCATAACCACAGGTACGAAAGGTCTCCATCCCCGTATGAAAACTCAAAATATAAGCCAAGATATGATAGAACACCTAGTCCTCACCAGAATAGACATATGGAAAGCCCAAACTACCCCAAACAAACCCAAAGGCCACCTATGATTAAACACGTTACTTTCAGTGATAGGAGAAGACAAAACCATTCCCAAATACAACCTGCTAGACAAAATAGGTATTGCACTATTTGCCGTAAAGACAACCATAATACTGAACAATGTTGGTTCAAGCAACGTTCATTAACTTCTCAACCCCAAAGTAACCGCTTAGCATCTAAAACCAACAATACACAAGAGCTGTTCTGCAGGTACTGCAAGCGAACAAACCACAATATCGAATCATGTTACAAGTCTAATTATTATAAACATAATCAACAAAAAAACGGGAAATAGGGGGAGGTTATACTAACCCTTACCGAACTTCCCCCTTACTAAAAGCGAAAACAAATAACACTATAGATTTTAACCAAAGGAATCGACAAACTTACAAATGTATAAAGTCTATGACATTTACTCCAACTAACCCCAAAGTAATACCACTATCAACCCCTGGAAAGACCAGTTCAGAAGTGATATTTAAAGCCATAGATTATAATCAAGAATTCCCACCCTTAAAGAAGATGGAAGAAATTGAACAACCTATTATGCAAAAGCCTATACACACCATAAAACTTCAATCTGTCTTCAATCCAACACCAACCCTAAGCGAACCAAACCCCTCGGGGACAACAAATATAAATAAACCCAGCTTTACAAGAAACCTTGCAGTCTCAGAAAATTTCACACGACAGATAAAACCTAGTGTATTAAAGGGGGTAGCGCACGTAAAACAGGACCCAGATTGTAGTATGGGGGAGGTAAACACACATACTGGATTGGAAGAAACCATTGAGATAGACACTATACAGATTTTAAATCACATAGAGCATCAGAAGAAACAGAATATGATAGATTGTACTAACTTGCAAGAAATAACGCAAGACAGGATACACAGACCGAGGAAAAATAAAACATTATTATTAGAGGATATTTATGAACTCATATTTAATTGCGAAAATAAAACCAAGAAGAAGATACCTGTCCTAACAATAGACGTAGCCTTGACCACAAACCCTCGACATCCAGTACCCTGCATTATAGATACAGGATGTAACATAAACATTATTAGAGCAGACCTAGTTTGTGAAACAAAATTAAATACTAGCAACATACCCTCGTTGATATCGGCTAACGGTATACCATTAACAGTTTTGGGTTCAACAAAGATCGCCATAAAAATTGGCAAAGTAATACTTGAAGACACGTTTTATGTGACACCTGATCTAAACAGCCCTATATTGGTAGGAAACATATTCCTATTTCAGAACTGCGTGGAGTTAAACTATAAAAATAAAACAATAAAAATTACCAAATATCAGATTGAACATATAATACCTATGAATGAACAGTGGCAGTTAGACATCAAGAATTTTAAAAACACACAGGAATTAGAAGTACAGCAAGTAACAGAGGTAACAGCCCCACAAGACATAATTATAGCACCACATCAGCACATTAGGATTAGCTCTTTAAAAGGTATCGAGTCTCGAACAGCCATCGAAACAGATAGGAATCTAAGAATAAAAAAGAAATGTCATGCATATCTTTCAGAAGGGGAAGATGGTACAGATACAATTGTAAATATTTATAATGCATCAAATTTCCCAAAAAGGATACCCGCACATACTACGATAGGACATATACATTACCCAACTCTTGAAGCACAGCCTACCCTGGAACACCATCCCACTAAAAGTGACACAGGAAAAACAATATTGACAGATAAGGACGGCATAGTATTTGATATCTCACCACATTTAACCCTCCAAGAACACAAAAAAGTCCTTGACGTTTTACAAAAATACAGACACATATTTACAACAAAGGTAATCGATTTAACTCCTGCAAACATACCTCCTGTTAAACTTGAATTAAAACCGAATACGAAACCTGTAAACTCACCACCGTATAGGCAGAGTAAAACAGAAAGGGAAAAATTAAACAAATTATTGGACGATTTAGTACAAGCAAAAATATTAGAGGAATGTCAGGATTACACAGAATATGCAAGCCCAGTATTTTTAGTGAAAAATAAAGATGGAAGCGACAGAATGGTAGCTGATCTCAGGAAGGTTAATGCACAGTTGAAAACAGATGCCCACCCCATTCCTTCAGTAAACCTGGTTTTAAGCTCTTTGAACAAAGCGCACACATTTACAAAATTAGACCTTAAAAATGCATTTTATTCCATGGAGGTTAGGAAAGAAGATAGGCATATCCTAGCCATAAAAACACCTGATAGACTTCTACAGTTTTGCCGACTGCCGATGGGACTTTCAACTTCAACCACATTATTTAGTAAAGCCTTGAATGCGATATTAAACCGTCACCTTTATAATAAAGTCATCTGTTACGTGGATGACCTAATTTGTTATGGTGACTCATTTGAAAATGACTTACATAATCTAGAAACTATATTAGAAGAACTAGAAAAAGCTAATTTGAAACTAAATACAAAAAAGTGTAAATTTCTCTACAAAAGTGTAAACATTTTAGGACACGAGGTATCACGGGAAGGCATTTTACCCCAAAAACAGTCAGTAGAAGCTATCACCGAATTTAAAAGACCAACTTGTGTAAGGCAAGTGAGACAATTTTTAGGATGCTCAGGATTCTTTCGCAGATTCATCCAAAATTATGCCAAAATAGCACAACCCCTTACTGAGATAATAAAAGATTCAAATAAAAACATGGCATTTAAATGGACGGATCTATGTGAACAGGCTTTTATAAAAATCAAACAAGTTTTGACAAACCCACCATTACTATCACATTGGAAGGACAACAGGGAAGCACACATTTATGTAGATAGCAGTTTGATTGGATGCGGAGCAGCGTTAGTACAGTTAGATGAAGAAAATAATAGAATGTACCCAATTTATTACATGTCAAAAAAAATATTCAAATACCCAAATGCGTTACAGTAATGCTGAACGTGAAATGCTAGCGCTAACCTATGCTGTGAACTACTTCAGAGAATTCACGCTTGGTAGACAAACAACAGTTTATACGGACTGTGCCGCATTACAGTTTTATAAAAATTTTAAGCACACTTCCACTAGATTAAACAGATTAGCACTGTCATTAACAGACTACGACATTGTAGTAAAACATAAACGTGGTGCTACAAACGTGTTAGCAGACGCCTTAAGCAGAAATCCTTTAGAACAACATTTGGATGAAGAATTTACGGACGTGTGTTTAACTGTCAATACTTTAATACAGACAAATCTACCCCTACTACAAGCTCAAGACAGTTATTTGAAACAAATACGCCTTGCGATGACCTCACCTGAGGCGGTAAATAAAAAAATCAGACGGGCTTCAAGACATTACGAAGAAATAGATGGATTGTTATATTTCAAAACTTTCAACGGACAAGAAACTAGAAACTTATTGGCTATACCCCAAAAACAAACACAAGAAATATTAAAAATATTCCATGACAACCCCTACACGGGTGGACACTTATCACATTACAAAACAGCTTCAAAAATAAAATTACGATATCACTGGCCGAATATGTACCGTGATATCCTCCAATATACAAAATCTTGTGAAGAATGTCAACTACGTAGGCCAAAAACGAACAAAAATTACGGCCTACTACAACCTATTCCACCCTCCATAAAACCCTTTGACAGAATAACAATAGACTTTGTAGGTAATATTACACAAAGTAATGGTTACAAATATATCCTAGTTGCAACCGATGCCTGCACTAGAATGGCATTTGCAACCCCTTGTAGAAATGCAGATGCGAACACAGTAGCGCAAAAAATTATTAAATCTATTCTGCACATTTGGATTTCCTAGAATTATTAATCATGACAGAGGAACGCACTTTATGAATTCTGTAATTTCACAGTTACTAAATGCACTCGGGATTGAACAAAGGCCAGGCGCTGCTTATATGTCACAAGTACAAGGTGCGGTTGAAAAATACAACCACACGCTAATCAAGGCAATATCTCATTACGTTGTGGAAAAACCCCAAACTTGGTCAAAATACGTACAAATAGTTACCTTTGCCTACAACACGTCTGTAAACATTTCAACAGGCTACACACCGCACTACCTCATGTTTGGTTACGAAGCTAACTTACCGTCTGATTGTATATATTTACAGGTTAATCCCGAAAAAATGGTGTTGGAAAATATAGAAATTTTAGAGCAAATACGCAAAGATATGCCGAAAATCATGAAAAAAAGCCCAGGAAGCGCAAAAGAAATACTTTGACCGTGACAAAACTCATTTGGATTTAAACCCCGGCGATGAAGTCTTGGTCCATTTCCCGAAAGACCACACAAAAAAATATAGTAAATTTCAAACACCATTTAGAGGTCCTTTCGTTGTCAAGAAAAAAATTAACGAAGTGACATATGCAGTAGAAATTTACCACAGGGGAAGGTTAACAGAACAACCAATACATGTTGCTAGAATGAAATTATTCTATAAGAGAATATAAAACAAATATGAAGGGACTTGAGCAATAATAAAATATTCAAGAATAATATATACAATATTTCTCATGAACATCACTATGCACTCACTGCCTTGTAGTAAAAGTTTGAAGAGAGTGAAAAGTATATTCGCAATAATTTCATAATATATGAGGGTAAAAAAAAAGCTACTACATAGTCACGCAAGAATCGCTTTAAAAAAATAGGTATTATACTCCAGGAGTTGAGAGACCGGTTAACTTGATTACGGTTTGAATGATTCATTATAACGTTATATAACCTTGAGAGTCACTGAAGTAAGTCTAACAGAAATAAAAATGTATATTAAAATCTCGATGTTGTGTCGGAAAACGATAGAGAATAAAGACATAAAAGTTTTAGAAAATTAAAACGCCTAACTTTGTATTTTAATGTGAGGTTTACTGTAATTTAGTGATTAAGTGATAGGTTACACGTACCAAAGATATTGGTATAGATAATCCCAATACACAGGACACTAACACAGCACACACGACACGACACGAGCAGAGCCTGTAACCCACGGTAACCGTACTTAGACTGGCTAGTAAGACTTGACCGTGACTCTGGTATGTCTCCCAGGCAGATAAGTTTTCTGCTAACTCAACTAACTTCCCACGCTATACTACACCGACTGTGTTGTGACTATGACTAGGGGGCATTGCCTTGTACCGGCGGTCTGGGTCGCCAAGGGCCCTGGTGGTTCAGACAGCTTAGTATGCAAGTAATGTTTCCCACGTACTCGTTTACTGCAATAACAAAGCGTACTCTAACTTGACACAACGTACATATTATACTTACCTGAGGGATACGTGTATACATAGCCTAGTAAGAAAGAATATAAAATATGATAAAGTGTACTACATATATCATATTTATTTAAGTTAGTAAAATGAAATGAAATGAAAAATTCTTTATTTTTACAGGCAAAGTTAGTAGATAGCAGTGTTAACATAATATACCCTACAAGGACTCAATTTTCCTGAGATGCATCTCAAAGAAAGAGACATACATGTTCTATATTATATAATCCTAGGATAAACAAATACTTCAATATATGACATGTAAATGACTTATATAACATGTTTAATTATTACATAGCTAATCTAACATTGAAGGAAAGTAACATATATCTAAATAGCATGTATTAGCACGGCAATATTGCTCATAAACAGACTATACAGCCTTCTTTTGGCAACATATATTATAATCATGATGATAACTATGGACAATAAGCACAAAGAAGGGATATTACATATGCCTCACAAACAAAGGTGCGTAGTATCGTTTTCTAATATAATAAATTAACATAACATCGAACCTTATTTAAGAAACACTAGAGATTAAGATGCTTAGTAAAAACATTATTACATAGAGGTAAGGAAATACGACACAACATCGAAAGGTCATCAAAATATTTCTGTAAATAAAACCCTTAGGCATAAATATGCATTAATTATAAAATATTAAACTAACATGTACATGTAACCTGTAGATAATAAGTTTTAGAATTATGACACCAGAAAAACCAACCACAACCTGAGAAACCAGTCTACAAGACACCAATCTACAAGACACCAGTCTACAGCACTCTAACCGTCCCGACCACCCACGAGACAGATGAAGTCCTTACAGCACTTCCTACTACTACTACTGACAGCACTTGCCATGCCTCTTTTGACCACCTTTGCCAGCACATCAACCCACAACATAGAAGAACCCAATAAGCCTCTAGTACAAATCTTCACAGGAGCGTACTTTACTCCAATGCCTCAGACACTACCTTATATCAGTTCCATCCCTATTACATAAAAAAATTCCTTTCAAAACACAGCAAAATTTACCTAAAAACGAACCCTCTTTAAATTTCTGCCCTAAAAACCTCAACAACTCCCAAACCTATTGCAAGATACAGAACAACCTTTCCACATTACAAACCCTCATACATCAACAAATGGTAGCAGAACACCTCCCATTCATCCAAAGACAGCAACCAGATAGAAACAGAAGATCGCTCACGTTCGTCGGAGATTTCTTCGAATGGTGTTGTGACATTGCGACATAACACCAAATACATGACTTGGCAGACAACAAGGAAGATGTCTACACAGCATTCTCAACACAACAACACTACCTACTCTCCGAGCTACCTGCGCATTCACCTGCTTTGTTCACAATCTACAAAGACAACACCACTTCCAGCTAAAACACGACGACAAAAACATAGTAAACAACATGGAACTCATTTTGTACATTTTATTAGCCTGGACTTCTATAATAACACTACTTCTTTTTATAGCCCTCTACTTCATCCACATTAATAACATCAAAATAAAAATTTCTGAAGCCTACAGTACATGAACGTGACTACCCAATGGATAACCTTAATTAGACTATAAGTACGATTCGTAGGTAGAATCGTCATTAAGCCAGGGGAATGTAAGACATATGTATTATTAGTAAAATAAAATTCATAGAATAGATGTACAGATAGTTGCTGGAAAGGAAGTCTCATATTGCAATTCGAGACAAACATCCTCCGGATGTAAGTAGATACGCACATCCGCCCAGACGCCGATGGTGAACAAACAGGAAATGCTTATTTGTAAAAACCGTGCGACAATGTAAGGGACAGCCATGCTGATATGGAAAATTGTTACTCACCAATTATGATGGAGAGATTTGGCAGAGGCGTGGTCAATGAGCTGGCGGGAGAAGAACATCAAAACTGAAGAACAAGGAGGAGAGGTGGAAGTGGAGGCCGGGAATTCGAAAAGTGAAGTTCGGGAGTGTTTGTGTTCGTGTGCGGAAAAATATCTCTAGGCGTAATAAGTGTGATGTGAAATAAAATGTAAGTAATTTTAAGAACTTAGTATATTTTAGGGTTCATTAATCATTTTCAATTCCATATCTATTTAAATGTTCACAATTTCGAAAATATAAATTCATGAAAATGTTTAGCTATTTTAAAGAAAGTTTCTCATGTTAGTCCATGAACTCATTATTATTGCAACACTACAAAATTACTAGTAAAAGTTATAATGAATTAAATTCAAAATAAATTGTAATGAATAATTTAATATTAAATATGTCTTCAAAGTATTAAGACATTAAGGTTTGTGCTTAATATGTCGATTGACGCAATCAATTAATCAATTTAATGAAATGTTGTCACAAATAAATGTGTTGGTTCATTTGAGGGTATTTGTACTGCCAATCTAACCTATTATTAAATCCTCTCACAGCAACCCTTGCTCAAAATATGTCACAACCTTAATCTTAAACTAAACCAACCCTACAAAACCTTACACACGATATGTTTACTTCTCTGATGTTGTTATTGTACTTGAAGCTGCCCATTATTTTGTATTTTAGAAACTTACCGTATTATTTACCTGTACTAGGCTAGTATTTAAGTATTCTAACGTTCAAATATGTTGTATTCACTATGCCTACTTCAATGTAATGTTCAATGGTTAATGAAGATTCTTGATGCTTGTTTTATGAAAAATATGTTATCAATATCCAAGTATAGTCTTTTATTACTGAACATTTTTGTATTATGTATTACGCAATGACACTATACTAGCCAAAGTGAAACTATATCCTTGGTAAAACCTGTATTCTAATATTTTTCATTATTTCCTATTTAGAGGAACGCAGGTTTTTTATAGTTAGGCATTTTGAATTATTTATATCACACTTACCCTTAGCCGAAGAAAAGTTAAAAAATGTAATATTTTCTACGTTCTCACCTTAAACACATGGTATTTAATAATTTCCCGTCTTTAAGTTCTATCAATCTGTATGCTTTAATTTGTTTAAAGAAATATTATTTTATTATCAATTATATTGTTATTCTTAGTCAAAATATATAATATGAATTCTACCATTGTTTTAATTTAGGCAAACATTTTTAAATTACAGCTCTACTTAAGCCTGTAGGCATTATTTTGCTATAGAGCATTTTAAGTTTCATTATTATGCTTTTTTATTTTATTACAATAAGTTACTTATTATCTTCAAAGAAACTTTCTCTGGCACTAAAAAATACTACTATGAGAAGAGCTTTTTAAATTACATATCGTTCACACCATGTCTCAAGTAAATAGCTTTTGCGCAGTTACATGTCAAACTTGAGATTCTTAATTATAGTTATGACCTATAATCTCAACAATGAGAGGTTTTTACTACTATTAAAACAAGCTGTGTACTCAGTTCTGATATTCGTTTAATTTATTATGTTTAGCCACGTCATTGTTAGATTGCAAACAATATCTGTGACCGATCAAGAACACTGTATTTCATTATTAGTAATTACTATGAGTTTTCAATGAACCCATCACAAACTTGGGGTCTTCTACGCTTATCCAAAGTTGGTATCTAGTTTAGAATGTACTAATACATGATCATATAAAGTGTTCTAAATGGCTGAGGCTTCTTCCGTTTAATCTACATGTACCGATTGTATTAAATAATAATTCTGGGGTACTGGATTACCGGTGGAAGGAGTAGGCCCAGAAGAATGATAAGGACTGGACAGTACAAAAGAGGCTTCTATCAGCGAGGCGCGCATTGCAGATGGGAGTGTTTGATAACGAAATTGAGAGGTGGGGTGAGGTAGACGTGCCGTACCTCCCGTCTCAGTTGATCGGAAGTAGTAGTAACGAGTAAAGTCTTTGAAAGTGCTTAGAGTTATTCTTGCTAATCGTCATCGAACCTGCGGGTAAGTGAACTTTTAAACTGGAGGCCAGTCAATATTCATTCTTAGTTATTTTGAATAATTTTGAGGAAAGAAATATTGTAAAAATTAAATTTAATGGGAATTTAGGAACTTGTCCTTTTGATCTGTGCAAATAAAACTAAAATAAAATGAATTTTGAAGATAAATTAAAGTGAAGAATTGCCAGATCAGATTAGTGTGTGAAAGTTTTGAATTTTGAAAATTGAATAAAAGAGAAGCTGTAAGAACTTTGTACATTTTTGGAGTGACGAATATATTACAAATTTGAATTTAAAGTTATCAAT
This sequence comes from Homalodisca vitripennis, assembly GCF_021130785.1. Lineage (NCBI taxonomy): Eukaryota > Metazoa > Arthropoda > Insecta > Hemiptera > Cicadellidae > Homalodisca > Homalodisca vitripennis. Next base: position 256,347 of record NW_025776238.1, on the reverse strand, counting down.
AAGTTTTAATTTTAATTTTAAATCCAGTAATTATTTTCAAGAAGAAGTTTTATTTTAGTTTGAACCTTATTTATTTTCAAAAGATTTTATTTTATTTTTTGAACCTTCACAAAAGTTTAAATTTCAAAGCTAAACCCTCATGTGGCAGTAAAACGGTACATACCAATTTCCATCATCGTTCAAACTTTACGATAGAACTGAACAGACTGATACTAAAAAAAACATTATCAGTTATAATGTTTGCCGAAAGTATCCAGTGTACGAGATATTGGTGTCGTAATTACCTTCTAGTAGCACTGATATACCAAGTCTCTGATCTTCTTGTTTCATCCAAAGAGTAACTAAAGATTTCTAATCTCCTCCTACATTTATCGCCTTGACATAAAATACATACTAGATGCATCGGTCCTTCCCGGGGTTGAGTGGTCGCGTTGGTGTATATATGGCGAGCGAGAAGCAATAAAATAACAACAATAAAATATAATATTAATAATTTGTAATAATATGCTATGATTTTTTTATTTGGTTTATATTCAGTGATCTGTCCTTTATAACCATCAACTTTTCTCTGAAAATGTTATTGGAAGCTCACTATTACTGCTTTGCCGCAGTAACCTTCATCGAAGGCTACCCGGAAGCGAAGCTAAGTGCAGAGCAAGGAGAAGCCATCGAGGACGCAATTATGGAAGAAATCCAACCCCTGGAGGATGGTTCCGTTCCATCGTTTGCGGGCACCTACCTAGAGAAAGGTGTTTTAATTGCTTCCTGCATCAACGAACACACCAAACGTTGGCTGGAAGAAGTTATTCAAAGGATAAAACCTCTGGGAGATGACATCTCTCTGAGAGTGGGACTGCGTAAGGACATCTTGAGGTCCACTAGGGTGTTTTTCAGAGCTCACCCGAAGCTTCTGAAGAAGACACCTGAAAAGGTACTTGAGATGTTTAATAAGCAGAACCCCAACCTGAATGTAAACGAGTGGAAAATCCTTCCATCCAAGCCAGACCCGAAAGGTTACGGATTCGTCTGCTTCCTGGACGAGGTCTGCTACAAGGCTGTGAAGGCTTCCAACTGTAGAGCCAACTTAGGACTCTGGCAGGTCTCAATTGTCTCCTCGACAGTCAAGGACAATGCCACGAGTTCTACAAATCAACCTCCAGCACAGTAGAGCTGCCTCGGCAGCCTTCTGCCAGTTCTTCCTCCAAGAGGGATTTGATCTGGCATTGATACAAGAACCATGGCTTCACCAAGGGAGAGTGGCGGGCCTAAATGAAACCAAAGGTAAGTTAATTTACTGCACCTCTCTAAGGAATGTCAGAACCTGCATCCTGTTGAGGAGAGGCTTGGATTTTCTAACCCTCAACGAATTCTGCTCCAGAGATCTTACTGTGGGCACACTGACCTGGAAGAATGGAGGCACAGTGCAGAGCACAATTGTAGGCTCCGTATACCTGCCATATGATGCCAGGGAACTCCCTCCATCAAGAGACCTAGAGCTCCTGGTGGAAGAAGCACAAGCCAGACGTCAACAACTTCTTCTAGGTTGTGACGCCAACGCCCATCACTCTGCTGGATGGGGCAGCACAAACACTAACCCCAGAGGTGAGGCACTTTTACAATTTCTTCTAAGTAGGGACCTATTTATATGTAATAAAGGTAACCGCCCTACGTTCGCAACACGAACTAGACAAGAAGTTATTGACATAACAATCTGCACACAAGGTATACTTGGAATGGTTGATAAGTGGCACGTAAGCGAAGAGGCCTCATTATCGGATCACAGGTATATCCGCTTTAACCTGCAAGATGAGGCTGCAGAGGTCCTCTATCGCAATCCCAGGAGGACTGACTGGTTGGGATATAAGTCTGACCTTCAGTCACAGTTGGGATCGGTAGGCGGAAGGGTGCGATGCTTCACAGACATAGATCAGATAGCTTCTGACCTGCAAAATGCTATAATCAATAGCTTCCACGACAATTGCCCATTGCGACGGGGGAAGAGTCGAACCAATACTAAGTGGTGGACTGCGGACCTCGCTCGCAAAAGGGCTAATGTCAGGAAGCTGTACAATCAATGCAAAAGGAGCCGTATCTGGGAGTCCTATCATAGAGCTCTTACAGAATACAGCCTAGCGATTAAAAAAAGCAAAACAAAGTTCCTGGAGGCAGTTTACACAGAAGGTAAATGAGTTAAGCGCGGCAGCTAGACTGCAACGCTTACTAGCCTCAAGTCCAACCGGTCACTTGGGATCTTTAAGGTCCCAGGGAGGTCAACACACTTCCGGGTCTAGTGATAGCCTCAAACTTCTCCTTGAGACTCACTTCCCTGACTGTATCTTTGAGAATGACGACACTGGAACGTCTGGTAACCGCGAGGCAGGCTCACGGCCAAGAGCTTGTCGTGGTAGCTGGGCCATTGCCAGAAGGATTGTCACTCTCTCTAAAGCCAAATGGGCAATTTCTAAATTTGCCCCTTTCAAATCTGCAGGAGGGGATGGAATCTTTCCGGCCCTGCTTCAACAAGGGCCGGAGAATCTCCTTACCCTTCTATGTGAACTATTCAGGGCGAGCCTAGCCTATGGGTACATACCACAAGTCTGGCGTCTCAACAGGGTGGTCTTCATCCCTAAAAAAGGGAGAGCGGACTACTCTGTCCCTAAATCTTTTCGTCCCATCAGTTTATCTTCGTTTCTACTGAAAACATTAGAAAGACTGGTGGAGAGGCACCTGAGAAAGGGAGTTCTCTCAGACACTCCCCTTCATCGCAACCAACATGCATACCAGCAAGGCAAATCCTGTGAATCAGCACTGCACCAACTAGTCAGTAGGATTGAGGATAGCCTGTCCGCCAAGGAATTGGCATTGTGCACCTTCATAGACATTGAAGGAGCTTTCGACAATGCCAAATTCACTGCAATGGTAAGTGGAGCACAGCGACGTGGCCTCGAGCCAGCTCTGTGCCGGTGGCTTAGGGCCATGCTGTGCTCCAGACGGATCAGGGCCGATCTTAATGAAGTATCGCTTGTGATCGCACCCACAAGGGGATGTCCTCAAGGAGGCATCCTGTCACCTCTACTGTGGAACCTAGTAGTAGATGGTCTACTTGAGGACCTTACTAACAACGGAATCTATGTCCAAGGATATGCAGACGACATAGTCCTTATGGTACAGGGAAAATATACAAATGTTGTTGTTGATATCATGAATACCAACCTTCAACATGTACACAACTGGTGTCAGGGAGAGGGACTGAAAGTAAATCCCTCTAAGACAGTAGTTGTACCATTCACTAGGAAAAAGAACCTAGAGTCTCTTTCTAGGCTGAAACTCGCATCCACTCAGCTGGAGTGGTCAAAGACAGTCAAATATTTAGGACTGACTCTAGATCATAAGCTTACGTGGAATGATCATCTTAATAATATCCTGCACAAAGCAAAGTGGGCGCTCATGACGTCCAGGAGACTTGCAGGATTCTCATGGGGCGTAAAACCCCACATAGCACTATGGCTTTACAAAGCAGTTGTAAGGCCTCAAATCACTTATGGTTCATTAGTCTGGTGGACAAAGGTGAATCAGGTAACTGCCAAAGCCAAGCTTGAAAGCTTACAAAGGCTTGGCACAATCTTTGTAACCGGAGCATTCAGGAGCAGTCCCTCAGCGACCCTCGAGGTGGCTTTAGGACTTCTACCTCTTGATGTCCATATAAAAGCTGAAGCGCGTAAGTCAGCTTATCGGCTGATGGTTGCTGGCTTGTGGAGGAATGGCGCGTCTAACGCGAGCCATGGCGCCATCACTGAAGCTGTAAACCCAAGCGCTATTCTCGAAATGGTCTCCGACACAATGAGAACGGAGTTCGTATTCAATAAGCCATTCTCAGTTGACTTCTACTCCAGAGATGAGTGGAAATCGCAAGATAACATCCCAACAATAAGAAAGAGCTTTGTCTGGTACACGGATGGCTCGCTTATTAAGGGTAGAACTGGATATGGAGTGTTTAGTCAATCCCCTAGAACTGCCCTTAGCGGCAGTTTGGGTCGGAACTGCTCCATATTTCAAGCCGAAATCTATGGTATCCTAGCCTGTGCCAACCTAGGCCTCACCAGAAGGTACCAGGGAATGAACATCTGTATAATGTCAGACAGTCAGGCAGCTCTTAAAGCTCTTGACTCCAACAGCATTTCATCCAGGCTTGTGTGGGAGTGCTTTAACACTATCTGCAAGCTTGGATCACGCAACTGTGTGCGTCTTGGTTGGGTACCGGGCCACACAGGCATAGGTGGCAACGAATGCGCCGACAGGCTTGCCAAAAGCGGAGCAAGCATGCCATACACCGGTCCAGAACCGAGTTGTGGTATAAGCAAGTCAGCCGCTTACCAAAGTATAAACAAATGGTCCAGGAAGACACACCGCGTGCGGTGGCAGAGTCACCAAGGACAAGCACTCGGCAAAAGACTGCTTGCCGATTCTAGCTCCGGATTCACCAGATGGCTGATGGGGCTGGGCAGGGATCGGGTTAAGCAAGTGATTGCCTTGATCACTGGACACGGCCACTTCAGGAAACACCTAAACACTCTAGGTTTACGAAATGAGGCCTCGGAGTGTAGACTCTGCAATAAGTCTGAAGAGACTGCAAAACACATAATACTGGACTGTGAGAGACTGGGAGCAAGGAGAAGGGCTCTTTTCGGTGACAAACAACCAGGCGACGAACCAGATGCTAGTATCGGGGAAAAGCTTCTTAGCCTAATTAAGGGCACGAAGATAGGCTTACCCCTCTAACATCAAAGGGGCACACAATAAGCTCAGGTTGACGTGTGAGGATCTATGAATCCACCCCAATATCCCAAAGGAAAAAAAAAAAAAAGAAAAAAAAAAAAAACCTTCATGCTATTCTCATATCCGCATACTACATTTACCATTTACCAATATTGCATATTACCATACAAGCTGTGAGCGTGTTATCTGTTACCACTCCATATGGTTCCTTATTTATTTCAAATTTATAGCTACACTGCCTTTTCGCATTACCTAAACCAACCTTATTCCCTCGAATATACTCCACACTCACAAGCACTATCAGCTCCTACTATGATAAGTACACGATAATAATTATTTAGTATATTGTGTTATTACCATATACGTCAATTTAATAGAACGAATGACGGCAAATTTTACCAACACAGTCCCTCTTATTTTCACAGATTCTCTTTCTTATTCTGTTTTAAAAGATCCTCGCTCAGACCTTTCAGACTTTTGACAGACTCGAATAAAGCTAAAAAGGAAGCCATTCTTGATGTTTAAAATATTCCCTCTGACCCTTCATAAAATATTCACTACAGTATTCGAGACCCATGTTCCAGCACTGCACAAATCCAACTCCTACCCTCATAGTACTATCGCTTCTATATCTGAAACCACTGTACGAGTATATGGCCGTCTTTACATCTATTCCTGGAATACATGTTTACTCATCAATAGTCCTGTCAGTCCGTGCCTTCCAATTACTTCTACACACGTTCTGTTCTCTCTTACCACACAACTCCTACCCCACAGCACTATCGCTTCTATATCTGAAACCACTGTACGAGTATATGGCCGTCTTTACATCTATTCCTGGAATACATGTTTACTCATCAATAGTCCTGTCAGTCCGTGCCTTCCAATTACTTCTACACACGTTCTGTTCTCTCTTACCACACAACTCCTACCCCACAGCACTATCGCTTCTACATCTGAAACCTCTGTACGAGTATATGGCCGTCTGTACATCTATTTCTGGAATACATGTTTACTCATCAATAGTCCTGTCAGTCCGCGCCTTCCAATTACTTCTAGCCTACACACACGTTCTGTTCTCGCTCACTTCATAATTCCACCACTACCCCTACACTAGACCTGCTAGTACTTCTTGTTCCCACTCATCTTCCAAACACTTTATTTTCTTCGCATATTTCCCATATACTCCTCAAATATACCCTCAAAAATAATCCTTTTTGGACCAACCGGATTTTTCAAAATCATAAAAAAAGTTTTGTTGCTAAGACTTTCTTCCAAAACAAATGTCCGAGTAAAATTCAGCTCATGTTTGAACTGTCATAAAAAGTATTTTTAAACTAAAACGAATGGAAAAATTTAGGTTTATGTTCTTTTTTCTAGCTAGAAACCAAAGACATTTTTATGACAAATATATCACGATTATACTATCTGTAGCTTAAAACATTTTTGAAATTAGTGTTTTTTCAAAACTAGTAATCCATTAACTATTTATGAAAATATCTTAAAAAAGTGAACTCACTGATTAAAATCAATCATTATTGTAGAGATAACATAAGCAATATATAATTGTATTACTGTTAGCCACTAAACAGTAAATACGAATATTGCAGATACTGTGCTATATCTGTTGATGTTATGGGATTAAAGTAGGATCCGCCATAATGTTCCAACAAATTCTCTTGATGTCACGTCGTTATGTGCCCAAGTAAATAAAAGAAACACTAAGAATGAATAAAAACCCTTGGAGTCTAACATTAAAACATAAAAACTGATAGAGTTACAGCACATGGATTCCAATATGCAAGATATGAAAATTAAAGTAAATGGGCAATCACATATTAGTTTTTATATTATGTCGTATATTTTGTTAATAATACAAAATATACAATTTTCAGATTGATATATTCATAGCACTCAGGAATGTTTTTACATGATAGGCCTGCTTGCCTGATGTACGTATTAGTACAAGTTGCTGTTCCAATATTTTCATAATTTAACGTATTAATTAATCATTGCTAAAGTAATATTTCAGTATTCTAACTTGCTAATATATAGTTTTCAAGATCTATTTCAATGTGACAATCAATGACTATTGAAGATTCTTGCTTCTTGTTTAATAAAACAATATGACATCGATGAGTAATTTCAAGTTCGTCTTCTATTTTTTTTTTTTTAAGTATAGTTTTCTATTGCTGAATACTTGTGTATTTTTTATTACGCAATGGCACTATACAAACCTTGAAAAAATGTGTATCGCACAATCTTTAATTATTTCTCTATTACAATATCACAGGTTTTTTATAGTTATGCATATTTTATTATTCATATCAAACTTACCCTTTATAGATGTTTTCTTAGATTTATAATATTCTCCACGTTTTCAACTTAAAAACACTGTATTCTGTTATCTCCAGTGTTTTATTTCTTTAACAATAGATAAGCATTTGTTTGCCTAAAGAAATATTATTTTATTATTAAGTATTTTGTTATTTTTAGTCCAAAAATTTAGTATGAATTCTACCATCTAATTAAGGCACAAAATTTTAAAATATAGCGCTACTTAAACCTGTCTCCATTATTTTTTTACAGAGCATTTCCTGTTTCTTTACTATTAGTTCTATATTGTCTTGCGATAATTTGCTTCATATTATCAAAATACACTTTCTCTGGCACCTTAAAACATTGCTATGAAAAGATGATTTTTAAATACATACTACCCGAACCATTTCTCAATTAAAATGCTTTTTGAAGTTACATGAAAAATGTAAGCTTCCTATTTATAGTATTTACGACCTATAATCTCAACAATGAGAAGGTTTACTACTACTCAAACAAGCAGATCTTTCAATTCTGTTATTATTTTTATTTATTATGTTTAGCCACAACTTAGTTAGATTGGGTCCAATACAGTCCTTTTCTGTGATGGTTCTAGAACAGTGTTTGTTTTTTATTAATTAGTAACAGTATTTAATACCGCTATCATAAACCTGAGGTCTTCTACGCTTATCCCAAGTCGGTACCTAGTTTATATTTCTTAAAACATTTCCGTGCGTTGGTATTTCAATAATCTGGTTTGGGTTTATCTGCTTTCAAGCCCATCTTAATTGTGAATGATTTTTGCAAGTTTTCTTTCCTTTCTTCCACACTCTTCTTTCTTTATTCACCTCAAGCTTGCAATTTTTTTGTAATTTTGAACTTGTAAAATATTGGATAAAACATTCAAAAACATTAATCCGCGCATGAAGTGGTTGCGATCCAAATTGCAATGTTTCTGAGTTGGCAGGTCTCATCGGCATCTTTTTAAATCGTTAAACTCTTTTGACGTGTCTCCACAGATGTAACTTTGCACCGCTGATAAAGTTTCTGTAACAGTATTACACACTCTTCCTTCAGTCATCATTTTGAATAAAGTGTGTGAGACACCTCAATCAGCTGGTCGTTAATGAGTACGTGGTGCTGTTAAGTCTTTCAATTTATCTTTCAATATTTTGCATTTCCCAGAGAGTAATTTCTTTTGTTTCATGAACTTGCTTTCAGCATGTAGGGCGACAAAACCGAGGCGAGTATGGCGGAGGGTTGTTCCAAACTACAACAGCGTTACCAGAACCTGGCGATACAACCAATATTTGGAGAGGTACAATCGAGGTCAAAAAATGTAAGGATCTTTACTCTCTTCTCTCACAAACTTCTGTTTGTAATCAATGTGCCCAGCGCTACCCATCGCATCCCCATTAAAAAATTATTTTCATATGACATTGTTCAGAATTTAAAATTGATAGAACATTCGTTTGAATGAACACGATTCTTTCCGTAGTACGATCTAATATTTTTTGCAAAGGCACTTCGCAAGAGCCTTCCTTGACAGAAGTACAATCAAGGTAGCAAGCATTTTTCCTTCGTGAGTAATTTTATAAGACGGATATGTATCTTTCACAGGAACTCTTATCATATCATATTATTTACGATTCAACTTAGTTTTAATATATATTGATAACGCTTTCTCAGGATTCAAGTTCTTCACTGACTTTTAATACTTTTTTACGAGATTTCACCACGTCTGGAGGCAAGATTACTTTTTCTTTAATTAGTCTTGTGCCGTGTGTGGCATTAACGAGTTCTGTAACTGGAACATGAGTTCGTACAGAAGAAGTTTTACATCCCTTTGTCCATTCACTACTGTCTAAAATCCAACACTCGATCTTCCTATTTTACTTACTGATTCTTTGGTTACTGGAAAAGGTTAAAGACTTAGTTAACCATTCTGAATAATGGTTTACATCCTATCTGCGCAACTATTTACCTTGGCCTACCTCATTAATAATTGGTGCTTTAAATGGGATAAAATCTTAATATTAGTTTTATCCTGATCCTCCCTGCAGGTTCAGGTGTCTTTAATGTGTTTTTAAGTGATTATATTTCTCATCGTATGCCCTGCCATCAAAATTTATAAACTTGTTTTATTAATTCCTTATTATTGAAGAGAAAATGTTAATTACTAAGCATCCCTTGCAGTGAGAGGGTGAATATCCAGGATACAGACAAGGTTTTGGTAGCTAAATTAGCATCCCTTGCAGTGAGAGGGTAGATATTCAGCTCAGAGACATGGTTGTGAAGCTGAGTGAGCACACCTTGCAGTGAGAGGATGAATATTCAACTGACATGTGTGGCTGTGATGCTGCATAAGCTCCCCTTTCAGTGAGTAGATGAATAGTCAACTCATGGATATGGTTGCGGCACTGTATAAACATCCCTTGCAGTAAGAGGGTGAATATTCAACTGACATGTGTGGCTGTGATGCTGCATAAGCTCCCCTTTCAGTGAGTAGATGAATATTCAACTCATGGATATGGTTGTGGCACTGTATAAGCATCCCTTGCAGTGGGAGGATGAATTTTTGGCTAACGGACGTAGTTGTGGTGCTGAATAAACACCCCCTTGAAATTACAAGATGTTAATTAAGTACCTTGTACACGTCATTGTGTTGAATAAGCACCTAAGCTTGATGTCAGAGCTACCTATTACAGGGATGTCAATGAAGCTTTCTAAGATCTGTCAAAAGTATATGTTTATAGCCATTGTACACGTACATGTACTTTATTATAAAGTGATCTAACACTCAAGCTTTAAGTTCAACCGGAAATTTATTTTTAAGAAAAATATACATAACAATTTAGTGCATTCAAATAGTGTTTGGCAATTTAATATACACTGTTTCTTAATTGCAGTTTATAATGTGATAACTTTATAATGTGTGCTTTGATAACTCGTATATTATGCAACTTATACTTGTAAATGCGCCGTCTGGTGGCGAGTTACATCAATGAGCATAGCACATAAACCTTCTACGTGCAATAATACATATACCTAAAAATTTTCATAATGATCGGTCAAATAGTCTACGATTCTATAAAGGACATATATGTAGTTATTCAAGCTTACAAAACACACTAAATTAAATTCAGTCCGAAAAAATTAATGCATAGTTAAAAGAGAACAATATAAGAAGAAAAATCTTGTAACATCATATTACGTTGTTACAATATTTCGTTGATAGGTCCTATATGTTTGGACCTAAATACTTGTATGAATACTCGTACAAGTATTCATACTCGTAATTTCTTGATGGGGAAGTAAGAAGAGGGTCGGATAATTTAGAGAAAATATTGCTTCAATAAAGTAGGCTAGAAAAGTTAGTAATTAGTCCCAGAAGCAGCTAATATTTTGCCTTTGTTGTCTTGACTAATAAATGTACTTTTGTTTGTATATTTGTGCTTTGTCGTAAACTTTGCACTAAGCAAAACAAAAACTTCACTATGAATTTGATATTTTAATCAAAATGATTTAAAAGTTCCATTAATGAGAATTATTCAGCAGAAAAGCCCGTTTACTTTCCAACACGTCAAATAAATCTGCCAGTTTTGTTTGTATATTTGTGCTTTATCGTAAAATTTGCACTAAACAAAACAAAAACTTCACTATGAATTTGATATTTTAATCAAAATGATTTAAAAGTTCCATTAACGAGAATTATTCAGCAGAAAAGGCCGTTTACTTTCCAACACGTCAAATAAATCTGCCAGTTTTGTTTGTATATTTGTGCTTTGTCGTAAACTTTGCACTAAACAAAACAAAAACTTCACTATGGATTTGATATTTTAATCAAAATGATTTAAAAGTTCCATTAATGAGAATTATTTAGCAGAAAAAGGCCGTTTACTTTCCAACACGTCAAATAAATCTGCCAGTTTTGTTTGTATATTTGTGCTTTGTCGTAAACTTTGCACTAAACAAAACAAAAACTTCACTATGGATTTGATATTTTAATCAAAATGATTTAAAAGTTCCATTAATGAGAATTATTTAGCAGAAAAGGCCGTTTACTTTCCAACACGTCAAATAAATCTGGCAACTCTTGTAATTTAGTATCAAACTGTTTAGAGCGTTGCCTAATTGATTTTCTTCAAACTTAAGCAATAAAGGTGTTACAAATAGGATGCTATAGAAAATATAATATTGTATACACAATGTTTCAAATGTAAAAATATGTTTATATCCCTCATATCCTCACTTTCGTATACAAACTCATATATTATGAAAGTGTTATTTGTATATTGTCATATAATTTAAACTGTGTGATATTTTTAAAACATCATGAACACATATTTGAGTTCAATTGCAAAGTTGTACATCTTGTGTGTACTGTAGTGCACCATAAATATATTTTGTAGAGTTTGAATGTAAAATTTCACTTTTCTTTTAACTATAAGTAATAACTTATGGGATTTATGTTTAAGGAATATTTATGGACCTACATCCTTCTTTTCCTTCGTGCCTGCTAAAAATTAAATTAAAATGTTTGACTTACATTACAATAATTGGAGAAAACAAATTTAAATTTTTTAATTAGATAAATAGTACTCGTATTTTATGATTTTGTACATATAATATTAACCGTTTTAAACAGAATTTTTCAAATTATATAACTTACAAGAACAATGATTTCATAATATTTCTAAACTTTTCACCGCCCCTTTTTTTACAAAAGTCCTAAAATTAGTAAAAATAATTATAAGTTATATTTTTAAAGTAATAATTGAAACCATTAATATAAGATGCATATAAGGATAAGATGTGCAAAACTGAACTGAAAAGCTAGACTGTTTTATATATTAGGAAAAAAAATTAATTATTCTGCACGTAATGACTAGTAAGGATTCAGAATTCCTACTAAATATGCAAAATCAGAATACTCTATCCCAAATAACTTTTCTATATATTTCAACTCTTCTTGTCGGTAGCGTTACACCCAGGAGAAATACCTTCACACCTCGCTATCTAGATTACATAAATATATTTATACCACGTACAGTTACTCTACAGTTTCATGTATTTAGCTATAAACCTTTTAAATGGGGATGGAGATACGTGTTTCACAACGTGCTGCTATATTTATTGAGAGTACATGCTTTTGAAAATTAAAATAAACGTGCTAAATTTGCTACTGTTTCAATTTATCCTATTTAAAATTTTTATTATGAATGAATGATATTGCCAAATCCTCCAAGAACGATTGGTAAGACAGTTAAAGTGAAGTTACAGGAATCAAATCTTTTTAATTATTATTTCAACACATCTGTTTCGAAATCCTTTTATTTCGAATAACTTTAGTTGTGTTTAGAACATTGATTTTGTATCAAGACAAATTATACTAAACTGTTTATGTGCTTAGAAATAAGGATAAAATAAGGAGAAAACTGTTAAAGCGTAAATGTTAGTGGCTGTGCTTTAATGAAGCCTATCATTCGAGGGGTTGAAACCAATTTATTTCCTGTCTGTCCGACCGATATCTCGAAAACGAACAAACCTATAGGCTTGAAATTATACATGAAGCTTCATTTCTATGTAGGTAACACTGAGTTCAAAGAAATTGCTTCCATAGCATTTGGCTAAGTGTGAGCTAATATTTTGACATTGGTCTTATGGGTAACCATGATGGCAAAGAGAAAATATCAGAATAAATATATTTGTAAGCAGGCTTAGTACAAACATATAATTTTAATATGCCACGTATGAATGGATAATGTAGCTTACTTATACAGTACATGCAGTAAAAATGTCAAAAAATAGAGTGGAAAATGAACTTTAAAAATCTGTGACAATAATTGATTTTAGCACACTTTTGCGCTAGTAGTGCCCTCCCTGTCTAACCGAAACTTATTATTTAAAACCTGTTCAATGTCTAACTCAATGAAAAAATTTGAATGTAACATCTTATGTACCAGACTTTTTCCATCAAAATTCATTTCTAAATAGACAAGAATGAGTTGAGTGATGGGGCATGTCCAACCATGGAAATTCACTGAGCGTCTTAACACTTAGTAGGCAGACATAATTTCTCTTGTTTTCCGAAGGGACGTAATTTTTTCTGTTTGTCTTTTTGAAGAAGACGCAGAACGTTTTGAGAAAAAAATGAGCCATAGACTTGAAATTATCCATACAACCTTAGCGAAGACTGATAGTTGACTGGTGGTAAGGCGTAATCCTACCTTCTTCTTAAGTTACATAAGATCGTAAGATTTTAATGGATATATCACAAAGGTCTAAATACGATGTTTTTTTTTTATCTTGAGTTATAATGGTCCCTCACCAATTGGTGATTTCTAAGAATATTATTATATAATTTAATATAGAGACCTGAATGTTAATTTTAGGTTTCATATTTTAGGAAACGTTAAGTAAAAATGTTAAGCATGGCGCTTTACAAGAAGATAAACAGCCACAGCATTGGAAACCAGTCGCCAGTGTTTGTCTGGGCAGACGAGTAAAGTGGTTAAAAGCACAATAGGTTTTGTAGTTTGGATCAATAGGTCTGGTTAATACACTGCAAAAGTCTTTCTCCCGAACTATTGAATAACTCTGCTAAAAGCTCGTGCTTTATATTTTGGACTGCTAGGAAAGTACGTATCTCTCCCATGGTGTACAGAAACAAGGGTGTGCTCTAGCGCGTGTGGAGGTTATCACTGGTGGTGAGATGACGTCATCCAGTTCCAGCTCTGAATGTTACACTAACCACATCATATAACACCGTAATACGTTAACACCACTAGACTAAAGATTTATGTTCTACTTTATTAACTACAAATTTGACTTTTACACACTTTCACACCTCATAAAGCAATAACTTGCAACTTATAAGTTTGACGAAACTGAATAACAGAACTTCTAACTCACGGCAGATGAAATTACACGCCCCGCTAGAATGTGAGTCACGTTATATACGGTGAAGATAATGCAATAGAACACTACGTGATAAAAGTACCTCGAAATAAGCTGATGCAGCTTCTTTACGTTTGTCCTCGGAAACTAGTACGTCTCAATCTAACACTACTTGAAAAAAGGTATTCTTACAATATGTATTCTAGATTGTATTAAATCGTTTGCATCCCCATTTATGTAAGTTAGCATACACTGTAATAGTTTTCATCCACCTATGTCGTTTCCGCTCTGAGTTTTTGAAAAGCTAATTCAGGCATAAGGTATCCTGTAATCTCTCACGTAGAGGATCTACGCAAAGAGTAAAAACAATAGCCGAATAAGCAGATGTACTGCTTGGTTTAGTCAGCAATTGTAACGTACTGTAATGTTGATAAAATATTCAATAAATCAAAATCCACATGTAAAATGTAATAAGTAAATTTAACATTCCTTTTCCTTGAATGTCTTTAATGGACATGCCTTGTTATCTAAGCATTAGAATCAAATGCTTAAATATTGTACTTGTAGCAGATGTTCACGAAACAAATACAACATTTATATTTACATCTACATTTTTTTAGTCAATTCAATAAATGTTTCACCTAGTCAATACCAAATACAGTTTCATTTAAAAAAAATCATAATTATCATAAGACAGTCGAATACAAACTCTATTCGAATTCTGATAATAATTACAACACAGATAGATATTTACTCTTATATCAAAGCCCTATTATCCTACGTTCCATGACTATTCATGTTATTTTTTTTGGAATTGGGTGAGAATTAGCCAATCACTCCTGAGGCTTTACAAAATCTAATAAAATTTAAGAGCTAGGGACATAAATACATCACACACATCCTCATATGAAGTGGATACATTGAACGTTCCCTCACTCACATTCCTCATTTTATAGCATATATTGCTTTATGACTAACCCATTTAAAATACAACTATTTCTTCTTTGTCTTAGGCCACAAATTTATTACTTATTACCGTTATGAATTATTATTTACTTAATTCTTCAGTTTGTCAAGTCAATGACAGTCTTATCTTCACTCGTTATGTTGCCAAAACTCTTATAAATAAAACCGAACCATGCGCGTTGGATTAATATATAATCTAAAGTAAATTAGACCCGATCGTAACTCTCTAAACATGAAGTTGATTAAATTGAGTCTTTACAGATGATTAGCTCGCACCAATTTTCAGGAGAAAATTCTCTGAACGAAAGAAGATAAGGCAGTGAAATACCCTAAGGCTAGGTGTACAAAAAATACATGCATATAGTAGGTGGGGTACCAGTGGTTTATGGAGAAAGGAGAGAAGTTCATTTTCTTCTTCATCTGGGTTGATCCCAGTAAGGTTCTTTACTGGCTTATTAATGATTGCTTTAAGCATTTAACTTATACAAAATCCTAATTAATCTATCTAATCTATTCCTAATCCAATTAACAATTTTCCACTGTACAAATACATTTCCGACTAATTAAACATATCAAATTAAATCGAATCCCCTTTGTTTAAAGTATGTTAATAACTACGAATAGTTTCAAAATATTATGGGATTTCGATAATTTACCATCTTTATATGTTGAAAAACACTAAGTTACAAGGTTTGAAACCTACCGTTTTCCTCAAGTGTCAACAACTATAAGATATAAGGCTAAACAAACATTGTAATTTTTAACGCTTTGGGTTTTTTTGTAATCACAAAGGTCACAAGTACACCACATCGAGCAGGAATTTTTACGGGATTGATAAAAAAACAGCTGTTTTGTAGATAAATACGTGGCTCAAGTTGCTCCATAGGGGATTATCGTTCATGTGCGCGTATCTGGAAAACCGATTCAAAAATCACGCTTTGTAATTTGTCGGTGATATCGGTACAATCTCTCTCCATTTACATGGATATTTGATCTCACAGTTTTCACTTTAACAAAGAATAATTCTTGTAAATGTTGTTTATATCCCCATTGTTACGATTACTATTTTTCACGAAATCGAATTCTGTTTGATAAACTGCGTGTATGTAGTGTGTTCAATTGTGTCATTCCAAAAAAATTTCAAAACATTCATTTTTTTATCTATAACGATGTTATAGATAAAGATGACAACTTAGTGTTATAAAATCTACTAATATTATTAATGTGCAGATAAACAATTTTGAAACATAACAAATTGTATTTATAAATTTAACTTACAACTCAATTTACGAAAAATATTAGACGACCAGTTTATCTATGTATGGGTTTAAACTGAATTTTACATATATTTAAAATTCTTTATTTCTAAACTTTTTAACGAGAATCCCTTAGTGGTCCAGGGTTAACATATAGGGCTATTCAAATACATACAACTTTAGATTGTATTAAAATGTGCTTTTAGCAGTAAAAGTTAGCAAATATTAAATCAGTACTACAATGCAGACATCAAAGACAAATTTACTAACTTATAATATACATTTAAAAACTGTATAAAACCCTTGATTGTTTTTTGAAAGAGGTTAGCTTCTCAGACCTGTGCATGAATATATATTTTCTTGTTTAGGGGAATCAAGGCAAAATCAACAATGGCACACAACAAAATACTAAGACCAGTATAATTCAATTTAAATGCCCATAAATATCCATTTTTAACCTATGTTCTTGTTTGTGGCAACAAGGCAAATTAAACATTGGCGTCTGAAATATGATTCTTCAGGTGTGACTCGAAGTGCTCATTCACAGGCAAAGCCTACAAAAATGCTTGCGAAACCCAGGGTAACTGATAGTATTAAACACTAACCGTTTGAGCTTTTTAAAGCATTATCATTATACGAATTAAATACCTGTTATGTAGTTGCAATTGCTTAAAATAATAGTTTTAACAAGATTAATAAAACATTATCGTGTTGGCCACCATTTTAAATTCAAACAAAATCCACTTTCTGTCCTGTAGAGAAAACTGTTTTAAGATAAACATTAAATTTTTTGACTTGCACATTACTTGTTCATACTTTTAAAGTACGAAAATTAAGATTGAAACAATGTTTTTGGCCCGTTCTGAATGCATACACTAAATAGTCGAAAATTCTCCGAATAAAATGAAACTTCCTCTCTTTCCCCAATGATGTCAACATAATGCTGTTCCTCTAACTCAATATTAATTTATTATTCAAAATTGAATTTATGATTTTTTTATTATACCTGACACTAATAAAGGACTGAAATATGATAAGGGAGACAGGATTTACAAAGGTCGAGGGACTCAGCCACAACCCTAATAAACTATACGTGTTCAGTAGAGCCTGGATTTGGCTAACTCCGAGTTGCTTTGCTTTAACATACTCCGAGTTGAGTAATGAATATGAGAATGAATAATGAATACTTAGTTTAACTAGCAAATGACGTTAAGCGTTTGGAACGTACGGCCAATCTTGTATTTTTTTTTTGTCTTTATTTTTAACATTAACACAAGTGCACAAACCCTAACCGAGAACGTTTTTGGTGTCTACTATCATTCCTGCAATTTTCCAACCAACACGAAACATTCTGAAACTAGAACTTCATTCTGGATCATTATACTGAAGTTTCAGTACAGTAGTCATTGGAGTTCTCTATCACATTAGCTTATAACATAAGAACATCTTTTATAACTATGGTTTGTACTACAGTAGAACCCCTCATATCCGGCCTTGGTTTTACCGCACCTCGGTTTATCCGGCCACTTCCCGGAAGCCAATATCGAAATTTATTTACCACGGCTTGCAGACGCGCAGTTGCACGCACTAGTCTCCCACGACTCTTGCGTTATTTTGGTGTATCTATTTGTTTACATTTTCCTGTTTTGTCCTCAGTTGAGCTAATAGGTATAACCTGTAAACAGTTCGTTGATTATTTGCAGTGCGGTTAGTACAGTACAGTACAATTGTTTTGTTTCGTCAAGTGTTGTGTACTGTAGGTTGGTTTATCCGGCCGAATCGTTATCCGGCCAGAGGCTCGGTCCCGTGGTGGCCGGATATGAGGGGTTCTACTGTATAGACATGCATAAAATTATAATTGAAAGAAATTTTAACAAATTTAAAATAAAGATTCTTTAATTTATTTGTATTAAAATATTATTTTTCTTGTAATCCAATGTTACAATTCTCATAGAAAACTAAATAACTTATTCGATCACGAATTATGCCAGTGTACACCTTTTTAAAACGATTACATGTTTAAGGTACCAAATAGTCTTTAATCAAATAATGTGTAATTTTAATGTATATTTTATTGTTATGTAAAGTTTATCAACTCAAATAATACATGTTAAAGTACCTAATTACCTATTTATATATTTGTTTTATAAATTATAATACAAAAAAATTTAAAGACTTGAAATTAAAACAGGAAAACTTGATCAAAATAAAGTATCTTGTTATAAAAAAATTAAGTTCAAATAGTTGTTTTTTTTTTCATTTAGTTACAAAATAAATAAATCACACTTAAAAATAAATAATACAGTGAATTTGATAATTTTGATAATTAAAACAATCGTATTGAATTTTAAAATTCACACTTCAATAAGACTTTCTAGATTTACTTATAATACTTGAAAATCTTAGATTTCTGAAATTTGGAATATAAATACTTAAAATTCATTTATACGAAACTGAAATTAAAAATAACTAAAAAAATAAACAGTTTATGAATAAAAATTACTGTGAGACGAATTTGGAATCCTTTAATCACACAACAAGTACCATCTACCAACACGACTTTACCGTCATACCCATGAAGAAGCTATTCAGATTTAAGATTATGCAATCGATTTTGAGTTGAGTAATATATTTGAATATAATAGTTACAAAACTTCATAAGAAATAATATACATTTGAGTAGCCATTTTGGGTCTTTTTATAATCAGGCCCAATGGAAAACGTCTGATGATAAGGATTTCAAATATTTACAGTAGTATGTGATATATGATCGGAGGGAGTGACATAATTTTTATTTTGAAAAATGAGTGAATTTTTACACTATGTTTAAAACTTTGTAAAAAAATATAAATTTTTATATTTTAGAATTTAAAATATTTTACTCTCAAAATAATATCTAAAATTTAAAGTGTAAAAAACGCATTCATATGGGATCTGTGTTGATTCTTAAAAAGACACAGCGCGCCATCGGAATTTTAGTCTGCTTCCTGAACTCGCCCTTTCCCCATACAACACTCCCCCCCTTACCTCTCCAGACCTTCAATAATTAGTTCATCTCTTCCTTCGCTCTGCACTTGATGTCTCCGTTCTTGGCTCTATCATAACCAAACAAATATATTTAAAACAAGGCTTAAACTATTATTAGGTTTTAGTTTATTATTATAGATATTTAATTTTCTTTAATGTTATGCTATTGCTTCATTATTTAACTGTTGTTATGTTATTGTTATCAAGTTATTTATTATTAAGATAAAATTTTCCAATTATTTACTGCTGTTATTGCTATTTATATTATTTATTTTATATCGTTGTTATTATATTATTTATTAATATATTGTTGTTATATATTATTTATTATTATATTGTTGTTATATATTATTTATTTTTAATACGTTGTTGATATGTTATTATTATCACGTCGTCTGTATTTAAATTATTATTACTATGCTATTAATTCAAATTATTCTTGTACTATAATCATCGTTATTTTGAACTTCTTTACTATTAATTATTCTATTTAGCTTTTTCTACCAATTTGTGCAAATTTTGTATGTAATGGGTTTACCATGAATAAATAAATAAGGCTAATCTCACTGAGTCTTGCTTATGTTAGGCGGAGCACACTTATTCAATTACATATATATTCTGAATGAAGATATATGTATATAATGTTATACTAATACGTTTCGAATAATTCAACCAATCAAAACCTCGTTAGATTGAAAATTACAGTGGATTGAATAACTTTAAAGCTTGACAAGGGCACTTTACGTGACCTGGACTTCATACTCCAGAATTTGAATCCTTTTTTCGATAACGTAAAAGAATAATGAAAATTATCGTTTTCTTTGACAACATAAAAGAAAAACGTACTACTCAATTGGAATTAGTCAGGTTAAGATAAATAGTCTTACCGCCTAATTGATAAATCATCTATCTATAAATGTAAAAGCAGGAGAATTAAAAAAACTATATAAATTGATCAGTCGACGAGGCTATGTAATATTATGTTGTAGTTTTTTTACAATGTAAAACTGTTGAAGTTAAGGATATGATTTTACAAGGTATATATGAAAGGTAAATTCAGACAAGGAATTAACGTTTTCTAATTTCTTAAATAATAACGTTATTAACAAATATGTCGTTTTCTACAATTATGATTATAAAAAATATGATTTCCTCGAGTCATAAATAATTTTAAAAAGATAAATTCCTGAAGATATAATAGTTGATTGTATTAGTTACACAACTAATACAATCTAAGGTTTAACTCACATTCATACTGCTAAACAATATATTTTCAGCCGTTGTTATTTGAGCCTGGTTACACAATTGACTAAAGTTTCAAATTTAAAGACTTATAAAGTAATTGAAAACATGTTTTACTAGATCACTTCTCAAAGAGAGTTATTAATTGAAAAGTTAACTGTGTTTGACGGCCTATCCTCGAGGTCTGTCGTCGTTAATATCCGCCTGTCTATCCGAACGTTATCTAAAAAAAAACTATCTGACATTTACAAATTAATTTTGAATAAACTCATTTTTATACAAGGAAGATCGAGTTTAATGGTGGTGCACGTCTAACCATGGAATATAACTAATCGTCATTGATGCTATCATTTATTCGTTTTTGTCTACCGAGGGGATGAAAAGTTCATTTTCTTTATTACTGTATTACTGTCTGTCTGTCCGTCCGCAAGGCATAACAAGAATGGAATGAGCTATATACTTAACATTATTACTGTAACCTCGGCGAAGCATATTATGTGTCAGTGGTGTTGTGTAATCATTCTTGTTTGAATATAGACAAGACACAGTTCGACAATGGTTTCAATATGTGATTCCCAAAATAAAAATTACCCAAGGTTATGCAAACATGACAACTTGGATAATACAGAAATAATGAGTATAATGTTAACTGTACTTAAAGCTTAAATTGATGTATTTTGTGAAAATGCTGATATTAATAACTTAAACTTCACACAAAACGCCATCTGACCTATCTCAATTTGGAAAACGGGTAAAAAATGTGTCCTATACGTTACATAATAAAAAAAAATAGTTGTCCCTATCTACTAGAATAGTTTTTTTTTTTATGAAAGGCGATCGTGTTGTCCTATACACTAACTATCGTAAATCTCGATATACTATCATGTTGATACAATCCAACATAGGACTTTCAGTTTAGTAGCTAAATCGATATTATCCTTCTTTCAAGGACGTGCAAGGGCTACAAACCCACATTGATTTTTTTTTTTAAGGAGAGACCGATCCCCTTTTAATCCTTATTCTGTCCGTCCTCATTGGCCACTGGCCTGTACGAGGATCTTATCAAACAGAATAAGGGGGAGAGTCGATACAGTACAAGGTTGGGTACTGATAAAAAGTGCAACGTAACACAAAAACACAACACAACATAGCAACAACACACACAACACATGTAAATCTTTAACGAAATCTGATATAGTTATAGTGTATTTTACCTTTTGCACCCGATAGAAAATGTTTAAAATAACACATACTAACTATGTCTGTTAAACACAGAACACAAAAACAAATCTGACACCTATATATGATAGTATCTTGAGATTACCATTTGCACAAGTATCCATGGGGAAGTCAGGGGCGCACCCAGAAATATTCTCTGGGAGGTTTCCGGTACACCGTAGACTCGGGGGTATGGAAACACCCCCAGATCAGTATAGGGGCCCTCAAAAAGTGTTGATGTATTAAGTCTTAAAATGGTAATTTTATAGTACTTTCGAACTAATAAAAGGAGGGGAAAGTGGAGGGTCAGAGTGTATAAAGTTTCCAGTTGTAAGGTGGGTAGCGTGTGCGGGTTGTGGTTCTATTAGAGACTGGAGTGTATATACCATGTAAAGTTATATTGTGAAACAATATGTATATATAAATATATATATATATATATATTACAGTATATATCTGCATGGCTATAGTGTGAGAGGATTTATTAGTAGGTTCGATCAACAATTCAACACACTCACATGAAGTAACACATTTCTATTTTATTTCTAAATCTAGTTTCTTTATAATAGTTTTAAACATTATTTAACACCAGAAGTATCTTATTACACGTATCAGTTTATTATTGATTTTGGACTAATCATAATAATCGTTTCTAATAACAAGTTAGATTCCAATAATTCTAATGAGAAAATTTGTACTTCAATATTATGTTTCAAACTGTTAATTTTTAAATAAATTCCAGAAACATATTATGCATGAAGAAATGTCTCTCTTTTAATAATTCAAACCATTTATTTTTACAACTACTCAAGAAGAGACCTTTCTCTTTACATATCTGAACAATTACAATGATCAAACTATGCAAGGAAAGAATGTTCTCTTTAAATATTTAAACAATTACATTTTACCTTTAAGTAATTAACTGGTCTAAATTTCTTGTGCAAATTAAGAATAATTTTTACATTTTAAATGGAAATCTTAAACATTTCTTTTCTACAACAAACTATTAATTTGATCTATGTAAATAATCTTTAGTTTCATTGCTTTTAAATGTAAGTACTTGGAAATTTTAAATAAAACATTTTCATATTAATTGATTAAACTCTGATATTACAAAATGTTATTTTCTTAATATTTAGATACAAAATTCTTAACTTACATAATTATTGGACACTGACACGAGACATCTTTAAGCCTAAAGTATTTTCCCGCACACGAATCACAATTTTGCGCACACGCCCGTTCTTTCGTTTATTCCCGCGTCTTCCGCAAGTGACTATGCTTGACTGGGGTCTTCCGCTCCAGGGTTTGTGTTTGGAGCATCTCCCTCCGTCTCCTGGACTACGCCTATTCGGAATCTCCGCTGGTGATTGGTGAGGACCAATATCTTGGTATCAGCATGTTTGGTGGGAACTGTTAAACTGATGATCACATCATGTTTTCCTTCAGCTACAAGGGAGCGGAAGTCGGTATCCTCTCACCGGATACCACTGTGTGACCAGACAGTCGGTATGCTTCGTAGTATGGTTTGTATTACTACACTTCCTTTCCTACAGTGGGAAGGTAGTTTCTCTGTAGTCATGAATTTTGATTATCTAATAATTTCATATCCCTTACACAGTAAAATCACTCTACCACCAATCACCAGTAAGCTTATACGGGGATACTAAAATCTTCTGTAAGAAATTCAGTTTATATGAAGTTTATTTAAGGAAAGTCTGCCGTCTCATTTAATCTAATGTTAAATTTGTGATGTATCGTTAACAGTTATGTAATAACTACTATAGTAAGGGTAGCTAAATATGTTTCTTGACATGTTGTTATGACTCTTAAACTAACTGTTATACCTCAAATTTAGTAGTTTTTATTCGGTAAATAATTATTACATACAAACGTTATGAAAATAAGATTAAAAACTTAAAATAGTATGGAAGTAAAGTTGTTATCAACATTCATTCGTCCCGTTTATCCCCCGCCCCCCGTCGGTACGCCCCTGGAGGGAGTAATCCCACAAAACTGACCTAAACAAAAAAAATAATTAACACGGACGGAAAGTAACAAAGTAATACGGATTAGCCTATTAATCAATAATAACGGCATCCCAGATTATTTATTTCCGACGTCACTTCAGGTCGTTTAAAAATTTCGAAAGCTTTACTATACAATTATACACAACTTTTGTCTTGTCTTTTGGAATAGTTATATATATAAGGCAAATTATGTTCCTATCTACTACTGTTATACTATATAATAGAAACCAGGACTTCCCGTGCTATAACTATTTGCAGTTTATCCTTACTAAATAAAAAGAATAGTACGGGTATGACATATCTGCATTACGAGTACAATCTGCTTAAAATAGATGCGGTTATGCATAAATATTACTGTAACGAAGAGTAAAGAAAGTTACAGTAGGTTCAAACCATTTTACCGTTTTGTAAGTCTTCCCAATCAAACACTTTTTTTGACATTTTAACCTTCCATCAAGCGCTTAAAATTAGAAACACCATCAGGTGCTCACGGAGGTTTCCTCCAGGTTAGCGAATAATGGATATCATAGTCGTTTAAACTAAACTGTTTAAATATTCATACTGATTTAATTACAATGTAATATATTCATTTTTAGAAATTAAATAAAAATTACTCTCTTATGTAATGAATTTTACAAATAAGAAATTCAAAATCTTAAAAAATGTTATTGTATAATAACAGCATGATTTATTTTAAGGAATAATGCAATTAATTGTAAAAATGTTTAACCTACTGTAGTAATATATGGAAATTAACTTAGTTTTTAACTTCTTACAAAATCAACTTACTTCAATTCTTGAGATATTATACAATTGTAATGTTAATTATTACTCTAAAATCAAAATTTATTCTTTACTAAATTTTTTTTTTTAACACTACACAAAGTTTCAAAACATTTTCCTTCTGGTTCTTATAACGACAATGTTCACTCCATAAACAGTACTGAAATGTTCCCTAGCACACGGGTACTGATACTGACAAGTCTCTCGTCTTCATTCTCCATTTCACAAAATTCAAATAAAATATATTGTAAAACTTAAAAAGAAACCATCACAGGTCACACATTTAGGAGCACACGGATTATTACTCCATAAAAACTAAACACTATAAAGCGCTCACGGAGATTTCGTCCAAGCATTACAAACACAACATCGGGCGCTCACGGAGGAATCGTCCAGTCTCGCACGGAAGTAGACCTCATACTGACAGATTTTGACAAAGATAAGCGGGAGGCTATTGTTTCGCTTCCCCGAAAGATGCTCGTGAAATACACTGCGGGAAACGACTGCCGACATCAGAAAAGTAGTACTATTTTTAATAATAAAAAATACACGGAGGAAAACTCCGTTTAGCGCCCGATGTAGGGTTTTTACGTTTTAAGTCTGTATACTTCACTGGCTTCCTAGAAGTGTATTCAAGATTTACATTTTACGTTATCCTAGATTAGCTGATAGTGGTGAGATCCATGCATTAAGAATTATTAAAATCTAGTGTAATGTATAAGATTTTGTGTCTTTTTTCAGTTTGAAATAAAAAACATTATCAGTTAGTCACTAAGTTTTACTATTCAGCTACTTTGAACAATTAAATGTGTTAAATTATGCCATGTTTCATTTCATTTCACGAAATACCTAATCAAAGACCGAGTTTAGGATTAGTTTGTTGAAGCTACCGTACTATAGTATAAATACTTCAAAAAATAATTTTAAAATAAATTAAAGCTTTTCATAGTGTCATAAGTGCCTAAATGCTAATACGTATAGTACAAACTGTAATATATGTATGATTGATTTAAAAACATTTTTTACCCAAGATTCTTTTATAAAGATATTGATTTCTCTTTAGAAATCCATTTCTGAATTTAGAAACTGTATCAGACATGCAACGACTTTCAATGTTCAATCTCGACCAGAGCTTTCTCCATTGAAGTGTTCAAGCCATCAGCACCAATACCGAGAGAGCCATTGTTCAACGACCGCTGCTGTGTCAAGTTTGAAAGGAAGTAATTAAAGCTCTTGAGATGAGAAATGAACTCTACCATCAAATACTTGTGGGAGTAAAGTGCTGCTCTTTGATTCCTGAAATGGGAGCACTGAGGTTTTAGAATGTACTGAGAAATGTACAAAAACCATGTTGTGTATAATGGTACCTTAGGCGATGTAGACATACTGTGTATATATTTATTCACTTCAATTTACTTAAAATTGTTAGTATAATCCAATTATGTCTTGTGTACTAAAATGAGAGTGACAAGAGTGCACATGTAACGATTAATAAAAGACAAACTTGGTACAACCAGCTGAGTTTCATTTTACAAGTTTCTCTCGCGCAGATGGCTCGGTATAATCCAAAGCTCAAATTTATTCCGAGCTATTTATGGTAAGGTTTTAGTGGTTATATGTCAAATATTTCAATGGATAGCCTTTTACATATTTGAGGAATAATTTAAATGTATGTACTTTGTAGCATATTAGAATGATTTGATGTCTGATTGGGGAAATAGAATCTAAACCTCAAGCATTACTCTTCATCTCTTCCTCAACTTCCATCTTACCGTCCTAAACTTTCAGTGAGACATCTGGAAAGACAGGAAAGCGGAAAATTATAATGTAATTAAAATGCTTCCCTGATTTAAGGAGAGTTGTATCTTGCCTTCTTCTAAAATTTGATTAATAGTCTCAAAATAGAGTCTATGACACTGGAGCTGAGAGGTTTGTGAAATACCCACCAAACGTATGGATCTGGTTCCACGTTCCTGTCAATCAAAAATGTCCCGATAGGAAATACCCCCCAGTGTACCCTTTCAGGGTAGCAAACCCTTATACTTGGCATAATTATGAAAATTATTGCCACTCTGTCTCCGCCACCCCAATGATGCAGGATTATTCAGCCGAGGTACAACTTCGAGTACAAGATTTTTTGAGAAGCCGTCCGATACCAAATCAAAATGTACAAGCAAACTGTTACGTACTCAAGGTTTTTTATTCAGACAGATTTCCACTATGCACAGCTCTACTTGATATGCCTTTTTTAGATAGAAAAAAGCGTAATTGTTTTCTTTAGTTTGACAATAAACATTATTTTCTTATTCTCTGTTGAAGAGCTAATTTGACAGTTATTTATAGGCATTTCATGCATTACAAAGCAACCGGGTTTAGATGTATGTCCATTACCATCTCACACTTACCCCTTTTAGATATAAAGCGGAATCCATCATAATTGTTGCCCATGACGTACATGGCCTCTTCGTTCAGCTTTAAAACCAGAAGTGTTAACAGAATTCAATCTTTTTTTTAGAATAGAAACATTTTTTATTTCCAAAAACATATACACCAAGATATTATATTTATTTACATTTGACAAATAGTAAATTACCCTTTAACTATACTTACTAAGTGGTGATAAAATAAACAATTTAATTTTAATTTCAGTAGTTGGATAAATATTATTTACATAATTTAAACTCATTCTATAACCTCAAAAAACCAGATTGTCTCCTTATATAGAGCAAATTAGCTCTAGGCTCCGACACTATAACTTTCGTAACTAAATATACTAAACCTGTTTCAGAAGAGAGACAGAGGATTATAGAGAAAGAGAGAGACAGAGAGAGAGAGAGAGAGAGAGAGAGAGAGAGAGAGAGAGAGAGAGAGAGAGAGAGAGAGAGAGAGAGAGAGAGAGAGAGAGAGAGAGAGTGAGGGGGGGAGGTTTAAATCTATCGTATTGAACAAAACCACCTTAGATGGTTTTTCTATCAAAACTTTTTAGCTTTCAATGCTTGGACAGAAATAATACGGCTTGGTGAGCGGAATCACTATAATGGAACTGAGTAATAGACCGGAAATGGGAATGGTGACAGAAGATCACAAACTGGAAGATTCTGAAACTTTGAGATACAGAGATATTCCGAACTCTTTCTCTTCGACATTTTGTTACTTTGAGTGGAAAATTAATTTTCACAGTACTTGAGCAAAACTTAGGTGGCTGACTGTTTATCTTTCACCATTTTTTAAATTTAATTCACAACGCACTTTAATTCTAATGGGATGTATCATGTGTTTTAAAAGAAACATCAATTGCAATTGTACGTGCACAATTTATTGATTATGCATAATGACAAATAAAACCTTTAACGGTGATTGCTTTAAAACCAGACTTTATTTATCAGTGCCTTTGATATATATATATATATATATATATATATATATATATATATATATATATATATGTGTGTGTGTGTGTGTGTGTGTGTGTGTGTGTGTGTGTGTGTGTGTGTGTGTGTGTGTGTGTGTGTGTGTGTGTGTGTGTGTGTGTGTGTGTGTGTGTGTGTGTGTGTGTGTGTGTGTGTGTGTGTGTGTGTGTGTGTAGAACAGATTATCTTATATATAAAATTGTTAAAAACCAATTTATTCAAATTGTGTTAAGAGACAATAAATTATTTCAGAAAGAGAGACGCACGCACACACTCACACAATAGAAAACGTTAACAAAAATATTTCTAAACGAATGTAAACCTTTAAAACGTACTTTTTAATGTTTAAATGCAGAATATGCTAAAAATGTAGGTACTGAAATTTTATCTTTATGTTTTTATGTGAACAGATGATTTTTATACGAGACTACCACTCTACCGTACTCTGCCATGATAAAGGTTACGAGATCAATAAAAATGAAACTGGCAATTTGAAAGCAGTTAGTCTAATACTTTACACCTTTAATAATTTATATATCAAGTGAAATGGGTAAACCTCTCAAAAAATATCTTAATGCATAAAAAAGGATATATTGAAATAATTAAAGACAAGGGTTTCATAAATACCTTTCACGCAAACTTTATTAATCTTACATCCCTATTTACGTAAGTAGGTCGTTTGTGACGTCACAGGTAAGGGTCGCGACCCCACTGTGTACATGACCTCAGTTGTCGTGTTACTAACTGGTCTTCTTCGAAATAGGGTCATTTATTAATACCTCAATGATGAGGAAAATTGAGCTTTCTCTATAATACGTATTAGCTGACAACATCTTACTTAATATGTTATTGGGAAACAGAAATAATAATAATAATATTATATTAATTCTGATGCGCATGATTATATTACTCACTAATACTCTTTATTGTGAATCCTTCTAAAAATGAAGGCTAATACTAGAATTTTGAGTTACAAATTTGATGTATATGTTTTGTTAGTTAAACTACCCGTATTATTATGACATCATGAAACATGAAGAAAGTGTAACAGCAAATGCCAAAATTAGGAACACGTAGAAAGTTGCATTCATGGGTTATGTACAGTATGATTTTTCTTTCTGTGTATATATATCTCACGTATGTACATATTACCAGTTTCAAAATCACTAATATATATATATATATATTCGTATCTTTTACAGAAATATTAAATAATTTATAACTTAATCGTTTTTTTTTCTAAAAGCATGAGTAATCTTTCAGTGCTTGAAATATTACGTGTTAATATCTTTATTAAGTATTTTTAACATTTATATTTTATAATAAAAATGTACACGAATATGAAGCCGATTTCACTATGTATTAAGGAAGATAAACTTTACAAAAGGTATCTTGTTGCCTCGCATAACAGTGGAATATTAAACGTAATTAATACATATATGAATGTATACGATAAACTCTATTACAAATCCAAGCAATAAACTCAAATGCAGTTATTTAAGTTGACTCTATAAACTATACTAATTGAAACAAAGAGCGAAATTACAACATTGCATTGATTTGAACTATGTGTCTTTGTTCATGTAA
This sequence comes from Homalodisca vitripennis, assembly GCF_021130785.1. Lineage (NCBI taxonomy): Eukaryota > Metazoa > Arthropoda > Insecta > Hemiptera > Cicadellidae > Homalodisca > Homalodisca vitripennis. The sequence continues at coordinate 226,836 of NW_025776238.1, read as the reverse complement.
CATATTAATTAAGTAAAGTATTAAACCACACTACCTAGTTCAATAAATGTGATGTTTTCATAAACAATAATTTTTCTAGAAATATTAAACTTAAATAAAACGAAAAATTGAACATAAGAAGTAATAAATATTTAAAAATAATAATGCATTAATGCAAACATCATCAACATAGCGTGTGTTGAATATATATTTAATATAAAAGAAAAGAAAAAAGTAGTATAGTTATAAAACATTTCAAGAAACCAACCATTTTGTAATTTTATTAAAATTCCAACAGTAACTTAAAAATTCCGTCACCGCATAAGCGATCAAGATCACTTTAGAAGTATGCTAACACAAGCCGGGACCTACAATGTTTTTGCCAGTTAAAAATTATCATCTATACATTATTTCATGTTTACATCAGTAATAAAATATTTGTAAGATACTATTTTATATCAAGCAATTTATTTATCAATTCCAAACGTACTTTTTCACCGAAATCCGTCAACACATAAGCAAGCACGACCACTTTAAATGTACGCTAGCACAAGCCGAGATCAACAAATAGCTGATGCCTCTCAACTGTGACAGGTTTCTTGCTCAAATTTAATGGACTACATGTTAAAAATGTTATATGATTGCACTTAGCTTAAATATAAGTTAATTTTACCTCTAATTTTCTAAGTGGCACTATTTAGTTAGATAAGAACAATGATAAATGTTGGCTAATGCTCAGCCAAATCCCAAGCAATTACATAAAACATCATCGAGTCAAAGGACAATTTTAAGTCTATTATAGTTCATTATAGAAATATCGTCCGGACAAGTACACAGACAGACAAAAATGAAAATTCTTCTACAATATGAAATAATAAGGCTTCACTAACGCTCAACCAATCAAATCCTACATTTACCGTACGTTATATTGCAGTATTTATTACCGGAGTATTAAATGAGTTTTATGAAATTTAAATGGATTTAATCATATGTAAAGAAATGAGCACGTGACGTAATACCGGGGTGATTATCTAGTGACCGGCAATGTCAGTGGGGGTTTAAAGTTTCAAATTATTTATAAATAGCATAAGAATATATTGTTCAAATATAAAACATTTTCAGGATAAAAATAATTATATTATTACTGTTCTTTTGATTCAGTTAAATACTGTTACTTAAAGTTTCAAATTATTTATAAATAGCATAAGAATATATTGTTCAAATATAAAACATTTTCAGGATAAAAATAATTATATTATTACTGTTCTTTTGATTCAGTTAAATACTGTCTTTTTTAAACTGGCAATCAATAATTCACTAACGCGAATTTTGAGTCAGTCACGGGTGCGTTCTAGATCGACAGAAAATGCAATTTACTCAAAGCCCATTAGATAAACTAAGGACGGAAACAGTTTAATGGGTCGTACCCATTGACTACTTGACCGAGTTGGACTCTAATTTGTTCTGTCCCGAGACATCAATGGATACGAGCAGTATCCTTGTATCTATTGTCATCCTCTGTAGCCTCTCACCTACACGAGCCCGGGACTGTCCCACATCGAATTAGCAATTCTAATCGTAAGCTACTAAAGCTACGTTACTGTTGAGATACGGGCCGTTTGTCTCATACATACACACGACCAATCAACTGTAGTGGCTGAGGGGTCTGCTCTGTACCTCAATGTAATTGTTATAGTAATTAATTTTGGCAGTCTACGACCATTTATCTGCAATTTTATATATTATACCGCGTGTCTAAAAATTCCCACACCTCGTCTTTTAATTTTGTCGTTAATAGAGATGGCGTGATTTATTTGGGATATTTATATGATAAGGAGATTTCGATTTATGAAAATATTTGAACCTCCCCCCTCCTCCTCCTAAATGTAGTATTTTGGAGGTAAATCAACAATTTTAAATAGGAACCCCTCGTAAGTGATACCTAATTTTAAAGTATTATAAAAAGAAGAAAAAATACAAAAGCTGTATTTCCTGATATAGAAAGACGTTTATAATTTCTATTTATTCTTTATTAAAGTCTAACACGATACCGTCAATATACGATACACGTTAGACGTCATGGCGCGTCTTGCAATATTTTAGACTACTTTATTTCACCCAGTGCAGCTGCACAGTAAATGTATTAACTACATGTACTTAGCTATATTACAGTTATTGTAATATATAAATGTATTAACTACATATACTATAGCTATATAGTTATTGTAATGTATAGATGTATTAACTGCATATACCATAGCTATACAGTTATTGTAGTGTATAAATGTATTAACTACATGTATTATAGCTACTCGGTTATTGTAATGTATAGATGTATTAACTGCATATACTATAGCTATACAGTTATTGTAGTGTATAAATGTATTAACTACATGTACTTAGCTATATTACAGTTATTGTAATATATAAATGTATTAAATACATGTACTATAGCTATATAGTTATTGTAATGTGTGAATGTTTAACTGCATGTACTATAGCTATACAGTTATTGTAGTGTATAAATGTATTAACTACATGTATTATAGCTACACGGTTATTGTAATGTATAGATGTATTAACTGCATATACTATAGCTATACAGTTATTGTAGTGTATAAATGTATTAACTACATGTACTTAGCTATATTACAGTTATTGTAATGTATAGATGTATTAACTGCATATACCATAGCTATACAGTTATTGTAGTGTATAAATGTATTAACTACATGTATTATAGCTACACGGTTATTGTAATGTATAGATGTATTAACTGCATATACTATAGCTATACAGTTATTGTAGTGTATAAATGTATTAACTACATGTACTTAGCTATATTACAGTTATTGTAATATATAAATGTATTAACTACATGTACTATAGCTATATAGTTATTGTAATGTGTGAATGTTTAACTGCATGTACTATAGCTATACAGTTATTGTAGTGTATAAATGTATTAACTACATGTACTTAGCTATATTACAGTTATTGTAATATATAAATGTATTAACTACATGTACTATAGCTATATAGTTATTGTAATGTGTGAATGTTTAACTGCATATACTATAGCTATACATTTATTGTAATGTATAAATGTATTAACTACATGTACTATAGCTATACAGTTATTGTAATGTATAGATGTATTAACTACATGTACTATAGCTATAAAGTTATTGTAATGTATAAATGTATTAACTACATGTTTTATAGTTATACAGTTATTGTAATGTATAAATGTATTAACTACATGTACTATAGCTATACAGTTATTGTAATGTATAAATGTATTAACTACATGTACTATAGCTATACAGTTATTGTAATGTATAAATGTATTAACTACATGTACTATAGCTATACAGTTATTGTAATGTATAAATGTATTAACTACATGTACTATAGCTATACAGTTATTGTAATGTATAAATGTATTAACTACATGTATTATAGCTGACAGTTATTGTACAGTAGTTGAACACGTTGACGGCGAGCACTGTGGTGTAAGAATATTCACTCAAGTTCACTCAATATAGAGCCGCATTGAAGGTAACTTACATACTATTCAAAATCACATTTACCTTCGAGAAGTCTTCTTTTAATCACATATTCCCCTTATATGTGAACCTCTGATTAAAAATAAGGTTTAATTCCACTAATTTTAGCTTAAATGTATTTACAATTTCTGTTTTAAATCGATTAAATCTGATCTTTAACCAGTATGAAGAACTCTTTTTCTTAAATTCTCGATGGATGCTCAAGTAACATTTTGAGTGTAAATTAGGTGAGATGGGCATTTCCATAATGTTAGGCAGAGATCTTCAACCAAATTTTGGAATAGAATAAGTTTGATTGATATGCACCAGTGCATTATCATCTGATATACAATAATCCATAGAAACGTTGATTATTCAATGGACCCGTGACCAGAGATGCTAAGGGACGTCGCAAGCAGCTTAGAGTAAATCCGGAGTCATAAGGGTATCAGCCCGACGTGTTTACTAATTGATTAACAAGGTATATTGTGCCACAAAGCATTAAGTGAAGAAATCCCATACTGTCCCGCACAAACAAATAGATTTTTATGTATTTTCCAATAATCTAAATTACGCCTGGTATTGATGTAACCCTACAACATCGTAAAGAAAGACATTTTTATCATTAAAAAAATGAAATGATATATAAGTTTATTTCCACAATCTTCATATAGGTACAGATTACAAATGTGTTTGCAAATAAATATTAGTTAATAATTAAAATTAAAACGTAGTAATTTCTAAAACCAACAAAAAAATCTATAAAAAAATAAATCACCAAGTTTATTTTTTACATTGACAGTGGAATGAATGATTTGATGAGGACGACTATCCCCTTCTAATATCTATACCTTCTCATTATGTAACACCTCTTTGATGATTTTAGCAGGTGGGTACGTTCTGTATCACGAAATCCGCCAGTATTGAAAACAGTATAATAGCCCAGAAAACAGAATCGTCTCATACCAGCGAAATTACTTATAATTCTCGTCCGATAGCTCCGAATAATTACAAAATTACATTGTTTATAGGGAGGATATCGATATCCACTATAACTAACCCTTTTAATTTCTCCATAACTATACATGGGGTTAGCGGAAAAAGGTACCTTGACCTGCAAAGTTAACACCCACTATTAAAAATTTACACAGCTATCACTAAAACTATTATGTTGGTTTTCCTAAACAGTTGTGTTGTGAGCACTAAACTTATTAGAATTCTGCGATAGTTACAATCGGAAGTGATATAGGCCTAAAAGTATTGTAAGGGTAAAAACATTTGTTCTATTTTACCAACCTAATTTCTGAATAGATAGTGTAACGAAGTTATTTCACTGCCTAGGTTTAGTTAAATATTATTTTATGTGAAACTGTCTATCTGTCCGTAGAACACCGCAGAAATTAACTGACCTATACTCTGGAATGTTTGCATGCAACGTCACCAAAGCCTTTTACGATACATGTGGTGTGGCTTTCTCCTGAATTATTTGTAACGTATCGAAATTAAACCCGGTATAAACACAGTATTTACTCTTTTTAGAGGAGTAAACAAGGCAGGAATGCGCCTGACCATAACTGGCTTCGATATGGTTGCATGCAACATTTTCAGACGATAGCTCGTTTCATATTCGAGCCGTCTTGTGGACATAGAGAAATACGGCATTATTATTCTGAATATTATTATACGCTGAAATTCGAATTGACTATTAACAATAACAATAAGTTTAATAGGCGTATCAAATGTTATGCTCCGTTATTTATTTATGTACTTGTTTTGTTTTGTACTGTGATCGTAAATTTTAAACCATGACAACTCTTGATGGACATTCCTCGATTTATTGACACGAGAAAAGGATTTTAAATAAGACAATACTAGTGTTACAATTACTGTTTAAATTGTATGACCATGGTATATGTTAATCTTAATAAAAAGACATACTTGAATAAGTTATAGGGTTGAAAGTTTTAATCGAGAACACATTATACAACTAAATTAAGGGTGATTTATACTTGTTGTTGTTTCTTTGAAAATTAACGTATAAATATTAATATTAAGTTGGAGAGGCTGACACTTAAAAAAAGAAGTAAGTGTTGCATAACTCTACCATTATTCGATAAATTTCAAAGCATAATTGCGGTAATCAAGTTTAGTTTCTTGTTTTTTACAGTTTAAATGGTTTTTTGCACATCGAAATATAGTTGCGTTTATCTGCAACATAAAAATGACCACTGTTAAAATTTTAACATTGAAGTTCAGAAATGGATTGCTATTAATAGGCTCAAAAGAACATTTTTGATTTTAAATCATGTAATTTGCAAATTTTTAGTAATATGTTTTTCTATTCTCCTTATACAATATATTTGCAGCAATCTAGAATTATCTAAAGTATTAATATAATTTCATATAATTTAAAATTAATGTGCGTTTAATAGAATTTAATAGTTACTAATACGAATGATACTAGTGAAAGTTGAAAATTATGTACTTGATATGGACAGCTGAATACTCAAGAGTAGTGCCAATCTATTTACTTAACTACTTGAATTTCTCTATGAAAATTTTGGAATAAAAGAAATATAAATATGAAGTATAAATGTGTACTATGAATTCTTGCCTGTACATAAATGAAGGTTTAGGCTAAATAATCTACATATTTCATTCGCCTTGATATACCTTAAGGATAATAGATTTCAATTTATTTATTTCTTTAATTCATAAATAATTTTAGTTTCAGTCGTGAACAGCAGTTTGAATTATGCCATTTGCAAGGCACACGGGGTTTGATTAAACACGGGATCATATTGTTGTTATTGATGTAATGGGTGTGGGGGGGGGCTGGCTAAGGTCAATCACGATGACACGTGTACCTCCGGGACACTGCTTAACCTCGAAGAGAATATCATTATTATATGAGTAATTGTCATGATTATATATGATTTTTATTGTGTATATATAATAGGAATGATATAATGTACGTTTAAATAAATACATTGCGGATAAGAGAAAGCAGTATTATTAAAAACATATAACAATAATTGAACTTTACCACAGCGTAGGGGTGTCCGCTAGTCTCCAACTGAGAGGTCACAAGTTCGTCTCCAAGATAGGTCGATAAAATATACAAATAGGTATATCGTTTTCTTTAAACACATAGAGTTATTACATAGTAATTTTAAAAAACTGCCATTGGCATATACACTTTCTCCTCCCAACATGAAGTGGCCTAGTGAACAATTAAAATTTGGACTATTATTAAATGGCTTACATTTCAAAGGCACAGTTAAAAACTCTCATCAACAAAACAATAATCACTGAAAATTCTTCCGTGAATAATAATGAAACTGAAAAAGAATTATTAAACACGTTCCATCATATCTTAAACCACAACGATACGTCTCTTTCCATGTAAACGAGTATCCTAAGAGAATTTCGTCGTAAGTAAAATTTAGAGACAATTTTGCGGGATGGTGTCATTAAATCTGAGTAAAATTCTAAATCTTGAGTAAAAAAATACAGTTTTTTAAGATATTCAAAGTTGAATAGATTCAATGACAAACGTTTTTGAAGATATGAAACATAATATCATAATATGTTTTTCAGTGACTTAGTAATTTGAGCCGAATTTGTTATGATTCATTTTATTAGTTTGTAAGATATTAACTTTTTAATAAAAAAAAAAACACATATAGACAAAGAGGTCTATATTGAATGTTTACTGAATAAAGATTTTGTTGTTGTAGACTTTGTAACTTTGTAGGTGGAAAAATAAGACTAATGTTCATGTAGTGATAGCTGTTTATTTTCATTTGAACAATAATGTGATATACCGTTGTCCAGAGAGTTGGGGGACACCCTTTAGATTGTGTTTTCCTTTCATGTTAATATAAAAATATTATTGATATTTACTTTTTAGTCATGACCTTTGGATTGTCTCTTTGATGCAAGAGTTAAACAGAAACAGGGAGTCTTTTATTTTAAAATAAAGCAAGTCACTTGATTTGTCGTTGTGACTGTTGAGATTCTGCATCTACATACTGTAGAGTAAAATTTTGTAATATTTATCTCCTAAATATATATAAGTACAGTTTGTATATCAGTGAAAGTTATTTTGTTTTCATTTTTTAACATGGAATGTTTAAAAATTCAACCTTAGAGATCATTCAAAAAAATAACTCCTCACATTCTTTATTAACCATAAAAGGTGTTAGACCACTTCTCCCCTAAAAAGCTTCGTTGAAGTTATATATACAAATTTGTCTATATCTCTCATGTGGACAGACTCTTAAGGATGACATAAAAACCACAATGTCAGGCTATACTGCGTGATGGCATTTAATGGCATGTACAATTATCCAACTCGATATTTTCTATACAAATGAATGTTCATGCTAAATTCCAAGTCAAAAGGTCATTTCATTCTCAAGATATCGCGAGGATACACAGACAGACAGATACTTTCAACCTCTCGAGTTATAAGCTTCGCACACGCACAGCCAATAAAGTCGTTTGAGGTCCATTTTAGTGGAGGATTTCTTTTACTTCGTGGGAATATTCACAGAATTTTTGAAACCATAAAGTATCATGTAGTGGTTTAATATGATAATTGTTATTTATTGTTTATAATAGGCAAACAAATAAATTATATTGCATGAAATTTATGTGGTGTTTAATTATTTAAATAATACTAACTTTTCTTTCTATTAATTTTAAATTTACGTTTTGTTTATAATATACTAAACTATTTAGAGGATATTTTACTCAATATATGTATACATATTGCCATTATTCCGTCTTTTACATATAACATATAAAAAGGCGAGCAGCACACAGAGTTGGCAATAAACAAAGAGGGCTTACTATCCTCCACGATAATTTTCACTTTACCGTCTGGTGGCTACTTTATATAATAAGAACTAAGGTGCAATGTAGCTCAACTGTGTTTTGGAAATGTATTTATAAAATACCACAATAGTGTCCAATTAATCTTCAGATTATAATTTTGTTATAACATACGTAGTGCCAATTAAGCCCGGGGCGGCTTAATATTTTTTTACCCATTGCAAACAGAGCTACAGGACAACTACGCACTCAGGTTGGAGATCCCCAAGGTAAAATTATTTTATTAAAATGCAATGGCACAAATCTGACCTTAAAACGTTGTCCCGTACCAAAATGGTTTTTTGAATAAATTTAAGGTTTTTTATAGGTAGAACAGAATTAATGTTAATTTATCCATGCTTAAGGCGTTGAAATTCAATTAACGCTAACATAAGGCCTAATTACTGTCGCACTCCTGATCACAAACAATTCATGCACACAATATAACATATGATTATTACAGGGTAAATTTAAAACGTTTTCTTCTTAATTTTTTCGTCTCACTTTCATATTAAATTGTAGAAATAAAAAAGGTGAATATAAATTGTTCTGCATAAAATTACAAATGGATCAATATTAATGAACTTCTCACGAAAAGTATTTTTTGTAAATACAACATATTTTTTTACTGTCAGTAGTAACTTGGGTTTCTACCTGGAGAAAATATTTTTAATCGCTGTTCTATGCGATCTTGTATGATAACATTAAGGAGCCAATGTTTTTAATTTATCCTGTATAATCAGTTGTTCCTTTTGTATGCATACACTTTATGAGATCAAGTTTGAGGCCTTAAAGAAATTTTATTTATTGCGAACATGACATAAATTCCAACATCTAAATCATTAATAAATTGGGAGGATAATATTTTCACAAAGCTAGTTAGAAACTTTTCATATAGAGTATAATGATTCATTATTTATTGAAGATGGATTTGTCTTACTAAGATCACAATGGTGAGATCATCTTCTCGGCGCACACCACATGCTGAAGAGGAACAAGTTGGCCACTAGAAATACATGACTTTATAAGTCAGATATATATTATCTATCCAATCCAAGTGTGAGGTTTTAGTGCATTAACTTTGTATACTATAGCTGAGTAATTTCGATATTTAAGTTTTTATAATACACAAAGAATATTAACTATGAGTAACATCTTAACTACTAATATAGTAGTGTGATAAGTAACATATTAACTGCAGCTAGATTAATTTAATCATTATAGAATTTCGGACATATGTTACAAAATGTATAACACAACGTTAAAACAGATTTGTAACATCATATACTCTAGCTAGAGTAGCGTCTGTGTTTAACATTTTATCATATAGCTAAAGTAGCGTCTATGATAAATTTTTATAACACAACTAGAGTATCATCTATAATTTAATTTTATCCTACAGATAGGGCAGAGTATATTTTTAAAATTTAATCCAACGACTGGAGTATATGTTTAAGCCTAATATAACACGTTAAAAAGTTGCACGTTTTCTGGATTCTCTTAGTTGTTAAAAGTTCGGTATCAAAAAATCGGGAAAATATAACAGCAATACCAAGAGGTCGTGACAAATTGTTCCTCTTATTGACTCGATGAAAAGCGCTGATCATCTCGTCAGCAATTTCTATTTAAGCTCTATCCTAAGCTTTGCAATATTTCCAATACTGATTTATTGTTTTCCTCTGGAACTCCTTGGAGTTCAACACAATATTGTTCTAAATCCTTTCATTTCCAAAACTGTAAATTTAATTTTAAATATTTTTCTCATTATTAATTTCTTAATTTTTCTATGAACTCTTAAATTTTAAAATTTAAGTTTTAATTGTAAAACTCATTGAAATCATGCCGTTTACTTTTTGTTCCTACCATATTTCATTCAACGCCTTTAAGATGTCTCTAAAGTTTCTAAGCGAGTTTAAATACCTTTTCTCCTCACCTGGTCACAAGGGCCATACCTCCACAAAGAGTCCTGCTCCTCTGTAAGCAATATCAGCCGAGCTCATGTTGCATGAGCACGTTTCTCAGTCAATAAACGTCAGTTTCAACTGATAAACCACATAAGCACACTTAACAGTTATTCATAAATAAATGCGCGTTAAAAAAAATCACAACTACAATACAGCAACAATGAATACGATGGTAAGTAGGAATCACATGGGAACACTTAAAAGAGAACCAAGCCACAATACGTCCACACTTGAAGTCTGACTCGGCACTGATCATAGATTAATTCGTATAAAAATTGCAGTTTAATTGAAAGCCATCATTTCTAACTAATAAATTTCCATATTTATACAATTGTAAAAATTGTGAATGGACACTATGTCTTATATAATGATGTTAAGGTTAAAAACCGTAACAAGTTAAAAGACTTTACAATTCATAGATTTTTAAATATGCTATATTATATTTTAAATCGTATTTATGAAGTAGGTAGGTATAAAACTTTGATCATATTGAGAAAGCTGTATTAAGTAGACGCTTTATTTCGGTAGAAACAGTATGCGTTGAATATAGTTTCTTGTTACAAAGTTACCTGGAGTGAGTGGAGGGAGGAATTGTAATAAGATGTTTCTGTAGGTTTCTTGAGAAATGTCTCTAAAGTTTAACAACCCTCAATTTAAAGACTATTAACTCCACTTCATTACCTCTATAAGTTCATATTGGCTTTTATAGTATATCAATTTAATTCCACAATAAATAGTTTTAGAATGACCGTTAATGAACATTGAACGACACTGTACTACATACTCACAGGAAGATTGTTGCGACATCCCTCTCAGTGATTCTTGCTATAAATATTTTGCTCTTGGACATGACTCTGAAAAAAGTGAAACAAGTTAGAATAGACTCATTTGTCTCCTATATTTTGCAAGGGTCGGTGTCACCAACTAGTTTAACTTGTTGACATTTCTTTATTGCCAAAACCTTAAACATAATTAATCCCTTAAATTTATTATCAAAATATTTAATTATTCATATTTCAAGGTATGGTTATAGGCATCCAAATATACTTCGTATACTTGAAGCACAGTGGATTTAGAAATAATTTAAAATTTAAGAAAAGAATTTAGTTTCTTTGCAGTAAACTTAATGAAATGAAAATCATAATGCGAATACGTATTTACCATTGAAATTTAGACCATTGGTGTACAAAAAAACTAAATAATGTAGTGGAAAATTAATGTTGGTCTAGATTCCTTTAGATTCAAACAATCCGCAAATAAACAATACAATCGTTGAACGTAAGTTTTAAATAGATTGGTTCGGCAACTTCTTGAAGCTTATTTTTTAAACTTTGACGGTTTATGCGATTTAAGCGTAGGTATGAATTCGAAAATATAATTCTACACCCAATCAAATCGACATTATATCTGCTTCTTAAATCGAAGAAGCAGATATCGTTGCCAAGTCCGAACTATTTACAAAAAAGTGTTTCAGGATAGACTAATTAGCTAGAGATAAGTGATTACGTCATAAATGCGGCAGAACTTCCCTCTAAAAATGTGAAGTACACTGCATAAAGAACTGTGTATCCTTCACCTAATGCCCTCGAATTCGTATATAGTTCAAAAACCCGAAATGAATTCGTTAAAACGAAACATATCAAAATGGTACCTTTGCGTATGTATTTTTGTGGAGCCTTGAGTCCAAATATAGACATATATAAAAAATACATTTTATGTCTTAATTAAGTGCTTGGTCTCGTTTAAAATAGTATTTTAAGCACAAGTAATTAAAATATGACACTTTTGATGAAAAAGAACATATAAAACAGTACTCTTTAGAACTGATCTGAAAATAAAACTAAGTCTAATATACCATATGTTTAATTAAATATGACAACAAATTAGAATGAAGCAGACTGATATACGACCCTTACAGCAGTTCCACATGCCACTTTATCGATGAATAGGATCTGCAGACACGAAATCGTATTCATACCATTTTGAATAATGTTTTACATTAGACGGAGACATGTCACGTGTCACTTACATTGTTGGTGTGGCCCCAAGTTGCATGTTCACGTCACTGAACATTAATAGCGAGGTTACATGGATTGATCTCACTATTTTGTCACCTGCAGTCTCAACTGTGGAAGGAGTAAATTTTTTATGGTGTCTTGTATATTCTTTGTGTTGTGCGTGTATGTAATATGTGCACACATTGTCACACGATATAAATGTTGAAATTCTTAGTATTGTAAGATGATGTCACTTTAATACTTAAGTCAGTCAAATACTGTAGCATTTAAAAATTGTAAGGACAGCGTAAGATTTTAGTAAATGGTACGTAAATCTCTTAAATATCGCTGCTACTGACAGCAGTTTTTCTAAAATTTCTTAAATCCAACAAAATATTAAAATTCATTTTTAGCAGAAACAAAATATTTTAACCAGATTTGACCAAATTTAGCGAGAAAAAGGTTGAATGAGATAGTTTTGGAATGTCATACTCGTAAAGTGGGGCATTTGAGTCAAAGAATTAAATTATTAAAATTATTGCTTTACGCGAAAATAAACAGTTAATACAACAAATATTAAAGTTGCTAATAACTTAAGATTTAACTAAGTAAAAGATGTTCACTGAATGATTTATTTATTCCTCCACAGTCCACTTGTGTTTAGAAACAATGATTGTCGATTACACGAGTACAAAAACTTTTCTAACTAATTGTTTAGCCGGAAATAATAATGGTTTAGTCTTTTACATAAAAAAACAAATTTAACTTAAAAATACGTGTAAATCCACAACATATATTCCTTTAAAATGTTCCGTCTACATAATATACAGTAATGTTATCGTTACTTTATAGTTTTTCTGTTCTTCAATTTTTAGTGGTTATAAAACTTGTATACGTTTTTGTATTAGTAATAGAATTTAAATATTTTATTGGCAAGACAAGTCTATTTTTATCATTAATTTTTACTCTTTTTCAGGTACATACAATTAAAATAAATACGACCTATTTTATTTTTACTTTGAAAAAAATGAAAAGACTTTTTGTAAACCGTTATAGAAACTAAGCGTTGTATGTTTTGCACAACGGAAAAATGTAAAGGCAGTAGCGGGATTGACCAACAGAAGTGACTACTTCTTATAACGAACTGTCAATAAAATCAATCACAGACTGAAATGAGTGGTAAAATACTGATTTGAGTAAATTTACAAATTAAAAGTGTATTCATTAATGAATCGAAGTAAAAGTTTATTAACTTACTCCATCATTTAATAGCAGTATTTAATGTTCTTCCGATTCTAAATTGAATATCAGCACAGTTAATATTAATTCCTATTCAACTTCACTAATAATTCCGTCCTAACGAGATTTAAACAAGGATTAGAAATTAATTAATTAGATATTTTATACAACAGAAAGCCGTAATGTGATTTAATCCTGAAATAAAACTAGTTTTTCTGTTCATTATAATTATAACTTTAAATTCGTCAACTCTAAATAAGTAAGATATGCCTTATGATGCATAGTTTTTTCCTGCTTTGTTTACAATCCGCAAAGCTCTTTGGGGGTTTAGTTGAAATTTGTATTTTATACATTAAATTAACGCAACTAATTTTCCAAATTTTTAGGCTGATTAAGAAAAATATATAATTTTAAATATATATCATATAAATATTCAAAATTGTGGTCATACACAGTTTTCAAAATATTCATATTCCAATTTATTTAGTTTCAATAAATAATTTTAATTGTTTTTCAGAAATTACCTAGTGTTTCTTTCTCACACAGATTTAAACTTATTTTGGAATATTCTATGATCAATAACGTGTATAAACTTAATTTCTTTATTTTGTGTGCAAAATTGTAAACATTAGAAATTGTAAAACAAGTTGCCTGGTACCAAAAATGTTTAGAATACTTTAGCACTATTTATTTCAGTTTTAAATTTATTACTGTTATTTTTAAGTTGTATAATTTTGGTAAGAATAACGTAAATACCAAATTAACCAAATAATGTTATAGCAGTTTTACGGTGCACAAATTCTCCGTTGTTAAATAAGGATTTTAAGCTAGTGTCTTGAGCTTCCTGCAAATTCATATTATAGTCAGAACTCGTACAATAATTTAATTTTAGTTACCATTTAATTATGCTTATAGAACTATTTAAATAGTCAGATATGTTGGGTTAAACACAATTAGAGTACATTTTATTCTAATAAATACTTATTTGAAACTCATATGAGATATTACCTTGATAAAGCATGTGCAACTAACCCATCATATACCAGCACTCCCGTGGCCTTCACTCAAAGCTCATTGTACTCTTTATATTGTATCATTATCCTGCTAGTCTGAGCTATCCTTTCTTCTTATGAAAAATGTAATCTTTCAAAAGCTAGCCAAGGACAGTGTTTCCACTTCTCAAGTGACGTATTTATTAAACGGGACTTCCGCCGTATATCTATAACGTATTAAGTAATTAGGCATTTTCAATTTTAAATCATTTCTTCATTACTACAATTTTGAGTGAATTAGATTGTACCTCAAAATACCCACAAGTTTTTTAACTCCTTTTTTGGAATGGACCAATTGGTTTTTTTAGAATTAATTCAGTTATTTAGTATGAATCTTATAAAATTATATTACTAAATATGTAAATTTAATGGGTGGTTCTCGACATGCTATGTTACAAAATAGCAAACAGTTAATCCTATAACATTGTTTTGATTGATCGTTTGCCAAGCATATCAGTCGAGAGACTGAAAAGATTGAATTCGTGTATAATTCTATGTCTGTCTCTAAGGGCAATACCTTGAGATCAAACAGATCTATAGACTTGAAATTTTATATCATTTTTATATAAGCAACATCTAGTTCATTATGGTGCGTGTCTATGCATTGGATGGGGTGGCATAAAATTTGTTTTCATTAATCTTAAGAGTAACCTAATGGCATCAAGAAAATCACTGAATAAATTCATTTAAAGCTAATATTTATATTGACTGTATGACATTAAACATATGTCATAATAAAATAACTAGCCTAAAGAAAAGGAAAACAATAAATCTTTCTTCCAACTTCTGAATTTTACACGATACATGGCGTGGCGAACTACTACCTTGCATTACATTAAATAATATTTTAAGCCCACTAACGCTATATGGTTCAAGTGTAATAATATCGTAACCTATAACATAATCGTAACTGTTATTCAGTTAAAGATGTTAATATTGTATCATACCGAGACAACGTAGGAAGAACCTAACATATCGTAACGAAAGAAGTAATCGGTAGACGCAAGGACAAGGACGTACTTTTTTCCTGTTGGGTTTAAAATTAACAGAGCTAATTCTTCGAACAAGATAAATTTCCAAGTTTCAAGCCTCTAGGACCTTTTCTTTCAAGATTTATCGCACATACGGGCAGGCGACCAGGACCCTTTTACATTTTAACCTCAAAATAAATAGCGTTACTGAATGGACGTAGAGAATCCTATATTCTAAGTTTAAAGTCTCTTGGACCTTTCTAGCATTACACAGACGGGCAGGAGTACAGATAGATATACACCCCATTTAAATTTCAATCCCAAAATAAATAACTTTCATCCTTGGAGCAAGAGGAAGCCATGTACCAAATTTCAATTCTCTACATTCTACTAATAGTTTTTGCTCAAACAGACGAACAAACGAAACGATTCCAAGAAGTAAAGTAAAGTAGAGACCTTATTTTACCAGGCGAAGTTAGGGCTAAGAAGCTCTCTCTAACACCTGGGGACCAACTGCTTAAAGGTGACTTCCGAACCACCACCAACGCAACGGCCGGGCAGGCGGACTGCAAGGACAGGATCACTCAGCGGTCACCCATCCAAGCAGCCGCCACGCTCGACGTTGCTTGATCTGGTTATCAAGTGATAACCGTTGTACCCGCTACACTGCGTCATTTGCCAAGAAGTTAGTGTAGGACCCTAATTAAATCTCTAGGAATGAAAGACATTGGAATATAAGACGTATTATTCTATGCAGTTTTGGCTTAATTTACACATGTTGAGTTATGACTTATGATGCCTTGATTAAAGAGGAATATACATTTGCTGTAGCTTATTGCCTTGAAAGTGAATTTGATGTTTATTTTACTGACTCTAAAAAGGAGGAGGTTATAACATTCGATCGGTTTCTGTGTTCCTTTTTTATGTGCAACGATCTATTTTACAAAATTAGTGATCTGGATGAAGATTGTTCTATAAATAAGGATTTTTATCGATTGGACATGTATCTCCTCAGGAAATCACTTTGGAAATGTTACATATACAATCATATGGTGATACCATCAATAACAATTTGCAAAGAGGTGGTAAAATTACTACGGCTTGCCTCAGAATTACTGAGAAATTTTACTTTTCTTTTCTGGCTTCTGAATGACGCCCGATTGCAGGCAATATATGAAAGCAGTCCTTAAGAAACGGGACAGGGTTGATTGCGGAGTTTGAAATTTCCCAAATCACTATATGTTACCTCATAGTTTTTGTAAAAAGTTTCCTAGCCAATATCAGGGTTCCATAAAACGCTCCTATAGAAGTACTTGACATGGAGCAACATAACAGTATAAGATGCTGATATGTGTTTTATTCCAATTCCCTCAACTTACATCACAGAGGCTAAGGAACATACCATTAACAATGGTAAAGATCCTAGTGACGTTCCTATTGGAGGCTATGTCGAATTCAGTCTTTTAGTGGGCGAGCCAGAATTGAGTGTGGATATGGGAATTTTCCCTATCGTTATAAGTTACATCTGAGTTCGTGTGAGATCCTTCCTACTAAACATTAGGGCATTATATGGAAATGCTCCTCTAGGAGTACTGTAAATGAAATATTACACGGAGTAACAAGGTGGAATAAGATATCGAGATGTAGTTTTTTTTTTTTTTTGTAAATGGCGATAACTTATCTCTCATATGCTAAGGAACATATCGTTCTACATAGTAAAGTCCTGCTTTGAGGCAATGTGGAATTTATGTTGGAGCAATGAGGCAGGATTGAGTGTAGACATTTCAATTTTAAAAATAACCATATGTTATCTAGGAGTTGTAGGAAGTTTCATAGTTTACCTTAGAGTTCCAGATAATGTTGCCCTTTGAATCATGAGGAAACACAAGACAGAATGAATTACTCATATGAGTTTTCTTCCGATGACTATATCCTACTTCACAAATGCTAGGAACCTACCTTTATTTAGAATATCGGCACGAGTCTCGTTCCTGTTAGTGGGAACAATGAAAGAGGATTGAATGCTGAGATTAAAACTTTTAAACCACCACCGACATTTGATATCTCAGTGTTGAATAGGAAGCTTCTCAGTTCACATCAGAATTTCAAATCACATTCCTTTCAACCATGGCACGCAGCAAACTAAATATATATTTATTTTAACGACAATGGGGGGATTTAGGAGGTATTTGTACTAATTTTATTTTTTTATTTGTAACAATTAAAACTAATTTTAATTTGACAAAATAAAAGGTAACTCCAAATACAACGTAAATAACCCAATGAAACTTAATATTTTAAGGCAGATCCATATTTTTAATACAATATAATTCATTATCTGATAAATTAGGCAATTTTATAATTTAACATGGGTATTTGAAATAATTAAAAAGGAAATTTTCTTTGTTTAATTTTTCTTTTTAGAAAATGGTCTTATAAATTAAATGAAGCCATAAACTAAATGGCAGACAAGGACGATTAAATACCTGCACTTATGATTCATAATTTCATACATACATAAACACATACACCAATGCTTTTTATTGTATTATTCGTTGAACACACCAACAAATACATAGAACCTGTCAGTTATTCGACTATCGAAAGTATCACTTATTCTGATGCAAAGTTCTAAATCTGAAAGTTTCTTTTGGTAGCTTACGAAACATAGAACTATTTGTCTAATACATTTGTGTGATAAAATATGGATGGCTTCACCTAAAAAAAGTTTTAGTGTTCGCTTCTAGTAACCCCAACTTTGTCTAATTAAAATCATATTTCTTACTAATGTTTCTTTATATTAGTATAAGAATTTAAATCAGTTTATCTTTATTTTTAATCTTTATTATTATTAGTAAAATAAGCAATATATTAAAAACCTATTAAAACATGGAAACCTGAATGTCCATTTCAACTAATTGATGTGGCAGAACATTTAACACAGTATACTGGTTTACAATTAGTGTCAGGTGTAATAATAATTTATGCTAATACTAGTTCCTGATATCAGTAAATAATATGAGACCATTCTAATATAGTTACAATGTTTCGTTTAAAAAATTAAAAATAATATTTTCTAATTATACTAATAGTAATGACTATCAACGATGCGATAAGAAACCTAATTAACCGATCATACCTGTTGAAAAGTTATTAGGCTACACCACATCAACTATGCAACTTTCACTTAATTCGTCTCCCTGTTTTACTAATTCAAACATTAAACATTACTTTTCATGTTTACTTTTGAATTACTGTATAGTGTTTAAAGTATACAACAGTATAGTGTTTGGTGTACATCTTATTTTTTTTTTTTTTTTTTAAGATTATGTTATATTTCAAAATTTACGTTACAAGGCTAAATATTAACTTGTCAAACGCATAAACTGTAAAAGTTATCTATTTTAAAAGCAATTACACACTAAAGTATACAGTTAATGGTGAGCTAACCAAGGGGTTAAAATTTCTTTCCTCAAATTCAATAGTGTTTTGTATCTTAAGCACTCATTAAGAATGTGTGTTTTTTTAATATAACAATGTGAAATACTGCGACACTTGGTAACTGAGACTTCGATCACCTATTGACCAATAAAAGCTATAAGTCAGTACTGAAGTATTTTTTCAGTAAAAAACGTAAAGTTTTTTATCTTACTGGCAAATTTTGTACAAACGAAATAGGGAATTCAAAAAAATTACTCGAACCAAAGACCGTTTTACACATACATTCATGTCAAATCATCGATGTTCAATATGTTTTTAAAGTCGAAAATCAAGGTTCCGCCCCGGTTGCAGTATGAGGGCGCGTTATGCAGATGTGAGTGGTGACTAAAACCTTATTTATGTGGGTATGGTTGTATTTCGTACTACAATCTATTTACAAAAAGAATAACACACACACACATATATGTGTGTTGGCGTAGGGTACGGAAATGGAGGACCGTTAGTTTAAACTACCTTGAAACGTTAGTTTTGGGGTTTTATCGATATGACGTCCCGGTTAAAGCCCAGCTGATGCCGAACATCCTTACAATATTCAGCTTTAATCTCTGCAATGATTTAGAATCTGTAAAAGTACGATTGGTAATTGGCCAGTCAGTCATACAGGCCTTTTGAAGTAAGACAAAAAAGCAAATAAATTTGATAAAAATAAAAAAATGTCTATTAGATAACGGGTGATGACATAAAGGGCAAGTTCCCTAACATAAGTTACAATAAATCAATCCTTGTATTTCCATGCCAGACAACAGAAGATGTTCAAAATACGAAAATAACAAATTTAAAGACAAACAAGGTTATTTGTTAATGAATAAAACAGCAATATCCCAGCAAGATAGAGCCCAAAATGTGTATGTTATCATTTCAAGTGAACATTTTCTCAAAAACAATTTATGAGGAACATTCTCTCCCCTCCATCCTATATCACCCTCTCTATATCCCAACTCATCCACTCACTCACTCACTCACTATTCCTCTTTCCTTTGAACTCTGCCTCCAAAGTATTCTTTTTCAGATTCAGACCACTTAAGTTTGTTTACGTCGTCATTAATGTGCTATAAATTGGTACGCTTTATTCTCCAATATAGTTGTGACATCTAGTTGTATATGTAGCTATTACCTTTAATAATGTAGCACATTAAAACGATTTCTACAATATTTCACGTATTATATACAAATATTTTTGGAGTAATATCTATTACAAATATCACAACTTGATGAAAGAAACGTTATTACCTGAAATTGATTCATATCATGCGTTGTATAGGGATATTCGAAACGTGTAGCTACAAATACTGAACAGATTATATTTCCATTTATCTGTTTGCGCTCTTCCACTTCAACCTCACTCTATACTTGTTAAATATTTCTCTATAGAGTTGCTTTCAAAAAGTGTTATACTTTTTGTTGCTTTAACTTTTATTTTGAATTAAGTATTTTTTTTTAATTAATGTTTGTATCATAGCATGTTTTGATTATAAACCAATTAATAAATAAAGATTAATAAGTTTATAAGAATAATTTGTACGAGACACAATAGAAGTTGTTTTTAAGAGCTCGTGACACGTATTGAGTACTTTTGACGTTATGTGAAATCACTTAATTACCTAAACGTGAGAAGTACACTCATAATTTAATAATTTTTAATAAATGGGAAGCCATAACTACAGCTCTGCAAATTGATAATAACCATACGTGACAAGTACACCAAAATAGTAAAATAATCACTGTAAACGTCACTACTACAAGTGATGAAAAAATTAAAAAGATGTTATTTCAGATTCTTATTACTTACGAAAATGTATGAGTGCTTGCTAGCCATGCCGGTTTCTTCTAAAAGATTTTTTCAAGTAGCCGAACAAGTAGCAAATGATAGAAGGGGTAGACTTATCTCAAAAAATGTTAATAAAATATATTATTCTAATAAGAAATACAAATAATATAATTCAAACCAATGATGTAGGCTACTATAGAGTACAAAAGGATTTTGTAATAATTTTAATATTGTAAAAAACAATTACGGTGTTACTAAACATAACACTTTCGTTAAAATACCTAATTTATACTTTTAATATTATTGAGTGATAATCTTTGGTACGTAGAAAAAGAAAATACAAAATCTATACTGATTAAATAAGTCGATTAATTTAGGTCCACTGTTGTGATATCTGAAGGGTATTATTACTAGCAAATGAACAAGTTTACTCTTTACTTTAATGTATAAATAACAAGCCGTCAGTTGAATAAATTTACTAGTCGTCGATTTTTCGAATATAAGCTCTAGCAAACCGCTACAATACATTGAAAACGGAATTCGAAATATTACTAACAACTAGTGGTTCAACTACGACTAGTCTTATCAACCGACTAATCGACTGTTATGTGCACTAGTCTAATAAACATGTAGTCGAATAGTCGTTTAGCCCAACACTAACTACTATGATCGATACACAAACGATAATAATGACCGAAAACAGTAGAATGAGAGAGTAAATAGCTTATTATGTGTCAGAGAGAAAGGTGACTAGCTTCGGTCTCATGTTTACTCCGAACTGTTTATTGTGTGAGAGGTGTCACCGCACAGTGAGGTATTTTCCAGAATTACCCGGAAAAAAATTATTTCATTAGTAAAAAAGGTTCGATAATTATGTTGGCCACTAAGCAGTGTCCCTCCAATGTCATATAGGTTTTTTAGATATTTAGCATATTCTGCTGTAATATACACAACGACCCGCAAGGATTTTTGAGATAATTAGATCAAAACCAATTATCATGACAATCATAATTCTTTCAAGTCCTATAATATTCTTAAAATGAGATTTCTCGAATTTTCCTTTAAAAATTCCACAGTAAAAAAAGTGAGTTGTACGTTATAAAAGGAATAGTAACACATATAAGACACAAGTTTGTTTATAATATTTAACATGAAAACTGTAACACAATAGTCTATATAAACATTATAACTAAATTATACACTACTATTTATAATATTATATATTAAAATTACACTTCTTATCAATAATATTAGAAAAAATTTGTTTTTAAAAACATGAAAATTTAAAACTTATTCATGGAAATTGAAATGTTTCTTTCAACGTTTTCATACCTAAAAATACTCAAATTATCTGTACATTGATTTGAAAAGTTAATGTTATTTTTGTACTCAATTAAAAATATAATAATCCGTGTTCAAACACAATGCGATCATGTGATTAATAACTATTTGATGATATTAAAGGAATGAATTGTTAATAATAAAGAAGACTTGTGTGGTGATAAAATATTCTAGTATTAAAACCAGTACCCGACTCTACAAATTATGTCGTTACGCTTTTTAATAAAGAACACGGGATTTCTTAAAATTTCTATAAATACAAAAAAAATAAAATGCAATAGTAAAGTTATAAAAGTGAAATGTGTATATTTGGCCATATTATTAAAATACTGAACAATTATTATAACCTAAAAAAAATATTACTATCATTTTTGTTCCATTTACAGTAATCAACGTGTTACACACACACAAATAAAAAAGAAACAAACTATTCACAATGCTCTTAAAAAAACAATAGCATAATATTACATGAAAACAGCTGACCAACAATCAGCAACCAAATCAGGTGTTTTAAATGAAGAAAAACTAATAAACAAACTATCAAGACATTGTTGAGCAAGTCTATGTTTTGAACGTGATTGTCACTGTTTGAATGTTCTGTTCTTCTTTGTAATTCCTGTTAGTTTTTCCTGTTAATTTAAATTTCTTTTATTACTTTGTTTCTTGTACGATATGAACCGTTTTTCTTTTGAAGAGTATGCTGATATTCACTTTGTGTACGGACTTGCTGGAGGCAATGCCAGATTAGCTAGCAGATTGTACAGAGAGCGCTTTCCAGATAGGCTGCACCCAGGTCATAGCGTATTCAGTGCCGTTCATATTCGTCTTAGGGAAACTGGACATTTGAAAAATAATGTTGTAGAACGGGTAAAATCCGTACGGACTGTTGATTTTGAAGAAGAGGTTTTATTATTCGTAGAAGAAAACCCCTCCACCAGCGTTCGCGCTATTGCTCATAATTTGGATGAATGCAAAAGTTCTGTGTGGAAAGTGTTAAATGAAGAACTTTTGTGCCCTTACAGATATCAGAAAGTACAAGCCTTAGAACCTGCAGATTTTCCTCTTAGAGTAGACTGCTCTCGTTGGTTCCTTCACAAATTAGTTGATGAACCCGATTTTTTAAGGTATGTTCTCTTTACTGACGAAGCGTCATTTACTCGAGATGGCATATTTAATAGCCGAAACAGCCATTTTATCTGGGGTGGAATAGTAGACGGATATTTGATTGGGCCACACATTATACCAAACAGACTGAACGGACCTACTTATGAAGTTTTTTTTGAGGGAAATCTTACCTGAGCTGTTGGAACATGTTCCTATTGAAACTAGGCAAAGAATGTGGTTCCAACACGATGGAGCACCGGCTCACTTTTCCCTGATTGCTAGACAACATTTGAATGAACTGTATGGAGATCGTTGGATTGGACGTGGAGGTCCCGTCCTTTGGCCTCCACGGTCACCTGACCTCACACCCATTGATTTTTACTTGTAGGAACACATGAAGCAATTAGTGTATACCACTCCCATACAGAATGAAATGGATCTAGTAGCTAGAGTTGTTGAGACTGCTGCAGTTATTCAAGACAGTAATCCTTTTGAATGGGTGAGAGAATCGTGCATACGACGCTTCAGAATCTGCAACGAGTTACAAGGACGCCACTTTGAGCAACGATTATAAAAGTTTTACAGTAATGTAATCATTTATTTCTTAATAAAAAATATCATGTTTAATAAAATTTTTCAAACACATTGAATTAATTACGCTGTTTCACACAATTGCAATGTAAGAAAACCCTATACCCAACCATAACGTAGCCCTATTAACATTTTTTTTTAAGATTTAAAAACCAGGATGCACAATTAGTTAAGAACTTTTTTAAATTTACCTTAAACCAAATTTAAAGAATAAATATTAAATTTCAGGTTATAATATTGTTCAATATTTTAATAAAGAACCTTAAAAAGTTTATTCGTAAAAATCCACTACATTGTTGTATGTACTTGCAATGCATGGATTTAACCTGTTTTTTACGTTTGGTGCTGTAACTCAGCTATTTTTATTCAATATTATTGAAACAAAAATTTTTAAATTGGTAATAAAATACGCTAAAATAAGTTATCCTGGTGAATTTGATGTCAAAGTAGCCGTTTCAAAGCTAATACAATTTAAAAATTTTGAACGGCCGCCATTTTGATATGCAATGAGATATTTGTTTTAAATTTTTCACTGAAAAGGGCCAACACTAGGTTAACATAACTGTTAAGTTTGAATTCTGTATCTTAAGTGGTTTTTGAGTAGTATTTTTTCCCCCAAAAAACACATACAGACAGACAGACGCTAAACGAAGCGAAATAGGGCACCTGTTATATTGCATTAGTTGTTAGTTTTGGCCTGCTGAACAATGTGGCAAAGTTTGTTCGAATGGTTGCTGGACACCCTGTATACCGTTTTTTGTGATAGATACAGCATGTAACATCATTTTTGACTATGTATAAGTTAAGTTTCCTACAAAATTAAAAGTCGACACATTAAACGTTCTTGAGATACTCTGTGGATAGGCAGGCTACTTTAACGTTTAGGCATATCCAATGGAATGACATGTATGTAATTAAATACTGTGTTGCTTATATAGAGATTTCATTCATTTACATTCAAAATTTAAAGCTCAATTTACTCTTGAGATGTGATATTGAGTTATTATCATTACTGAGGCACGGCTAAAATATTATATCCCTTAACACGCTTTTTTCTGAATTTTGGCTTTAAGGTAATAATTGAATTCTCAATATACTCAAAATATTCCAAATATTAAAGTCTTGATAAATAGTACAAATCTCAAATTGTATTCAACCAATTACTCCAAGATAGTTTTGAAATAAAAACTTATAGGAATTATAACAATTCACGTGTGTGAAAGAACGTAGCCATAATAAAGTGGCTACAAAAATATTTCGGAATTTCGGATCAACCTATATTACTGAGCCTTTCCTTTCTTAAACTTATTTGTTACGAGAAATGCGGGAACATAGTACTTTATTGAGGACTAGAATATTTAAATATTGGACTAAATCATATGATATTTATCACACATATACATCCAAGAAGCAATTACACACCTATATTATTTGCCATATCACACTAACTTAGGTACATTTTGGTAAATTGTGTCACAAACTCACGTCTATCGTGTTCACTGAGACTGGGGTTAAATTTCTGTCTCCAAGTTTTCAACCCAATGGGCTAGAAAGTTACTTCTTCTAACTTGTGTTGTAACTTGAAACTCTTGATTGGAACTTATTGATTCAGGAGCTAAGTCTATCTTCTCATGATTATTACCTATATGAAGACAATGCTTAATACGGTCCCCAAACAGACTGCCTACTTACTCTCCGGTTTAACTGGGAGTTTATCCAAGATAAAAATATTTAAACAGTACGTAACAGAATACGAATGAAATTATATAAACAACTAACATTAGCACAACAATGTTTGTATTATATTTCACTTGTGCTATGTTCTTAATTATTGGTTTAATGTATAGGAATTAGAATCTACTTCCACCCCTTTTAAATTGTTACATAACCTATTATTTCTATAGGTTTTCATATTTAAAACTTCTTGTAACAATTTTAGTTAAAAAAATATTATAAACTGGATATTGTTTAGTGAATGTTCGAACATTCAACAAATTCCAGCAAATTTTTTCATATTAAAAGGTATATTTATTTATTTATTCTTCCAACGGAATTACACCACTTGTACATGTAATAAGTTAAAAAGAGTATAAATTATTAATAGCACTAATATAATGTAAACATATATAATTAAATAACAAACAGTGTTAAAATAAGTAATAAAAAAACAGCGAATTAGTAATAAATATAAGTTAACAAATAATCAACGAAAAAACAAAAACAATAAAAAAGTAGCAGTCGTGGGACTGCCGATAGAAGTGAAAACGGAACTATTAAGTTGAGAGTAATGAAAACTATATGCAAAAATTATATGAAATTTTTTATGTTTTATTTATTAGTTACATATGATGGGTTAAACAAATCATGAACAAAATACAAATACAAAGTGGTTGAAAAAATAATTAATATACAATTATCTTAACAATATCTTAAAAAAAAACAATAAATGAACATATTTCATAAAATCTAAAATTATTATAACATTCTTTTAATTTTCCAATTTTAAAATCCACGAAAAAATATTATCAAATAACTAGAAATCTATTTTACCACGCTAGTAAGATAAATCTTATACCGTAATAATACTCATTTCATGATGAAGAGGTTAAATATTAATAAACATAGAATACAAGTGGGTAAACACCGAGTGTGAACAACAGTGAGTTGAACACCGTTGTAAATAATACAGTTATTGCTACGGATAAAGTATATAATTGCAATAACAATTAAACCCACAATATTTTTAAAACTAATAAATTAGTTAAATTAACTTGGTTCTTTCGTAAAGGTATTTTTATTGCACAATAATCTAATATATTGAGTTAATACGGTATCAGTGAGCCAATGCGCCAACTACAGTTCCGGCAGAAACGTTCACTCATCACTTCATACGCTACTACAGGCTAAACTAAACTTCCAATAAAAAAATGTTAAATTACAAAAAAAATATTCATATATTTTCACACAACTTTCTCGCTGACAAATTTTGTCTGACCAAAAAATAAAAAAAATCCTAGCTTACTACTTTTTTCTTGTCATTGTAAACGCTATGTAAAGTTAAACAATAATCAAAATTATTTCGAAATTTTTGAATATTTAAAAATGTAACCAATAGATTGCCAATATTAAGAGCTTTAATTTGACGCATCTTACAGAATTGTACGACATTGGCTTCACTTTTAAATCGCGAGAGGAAGCCGTAAAGGTCACTGATTTTCGCAGTATGTTTTCATACTCCGCCGGGACAGTTTTAACACAGCGAGACTGACTTTTTCATGCAGGTTAGTAGTCCGCGGCCAAGTCTACGGTTAAAAAACACAGCGAGACTGACCTTTTCATGCAGGTTAGTATCATTAGCATGTCGGTGACGCGAACCGAGGATTTTACCCTCTACCAAAACGCTCAACGCGCCTAAAGAAGTTTTCACTTCAATAAATAGTTAAATATAAAAACGAAGCAACAGTAATAAATGTGGGGTGTATGATAAGAACTAAGTAACAACTAAGTGATAACAAAATTTGACTCATGCAAAAGTAACAATAAATAATTAGCAACATGCAAGAAAAGATAAATAATCAGGAACATGCGTAAACATAAAAAATAATCAACAACATCTTAAATAATTTAACATTAAAACAAATATAAACTAAATCCACTAATGCATACCAGTGACGTGCGTGTTTGTGTGTGTGTGTGTGTGTGTGTGTGTGTGTGTGTGTGTGTGTGTGTGTGTGTGTGTGTGTGTGTGTGTGTGTGTGTGTGTGAGTGTGTGTGCCGCACTCCAAGTGTCTCGCAAATCTGGCTTCGCAAAATTTTAAATCAATAGCTACATGTGTTACTCATGCCACATGTTCAAGTGCAATTCGCTTGTACTCAAGTTTGTTTTAAAATGAATTTACTCTGTGGATTTTTCATTATCATCGGATTTTTCATTATCATCGGTTCTATCCTTAAGACCAGTTAGTAAACTTTAGTCAAATCCTATGAAGTAAAAGGATTTATTTGCACTGAATCAACTCTTCCCACAATAAATATAATCAATCACGACATGTTGCGTAACAGGCTTCGCTGAGTTTGCATGCCAAATTTGTAATTTTGACGTGACAACGTCTTAAATTAGGTTGCGGCTCGGAGTCACTCATGAAAAAGTGTAACGCCCGATAACGTTACGATGCCCGTCCAGTGGGTCCGCCGCACGGGATCCGCACGGGATAAAGCAGATAACTGTGGGTCCGCCGCACGGGATAAAGCAGATAACTATGTTTATTCGTGAAAATGTGGAGTGCTTAGATTCGTCATTTACAACAACTACAACAATAAAGGTAAATAATTGTACACTGATATTTCATTATCGTAAACTATGATTGATTGATTAATTGTTAGATTGACACAAAAGTTGAGAAACTGAGTTTATAGGTTATGTCATACTATTGACAAATGTTGATAGTGTTAAGTTATTATTATAAATTATTAGTTTAAATCACTCTGCAATCAATCGTAATTCAGTCGATTGAGAAGAAACAGCGCGTATTGCTAGTCAAACATTTAAAATAACAAATTATAACCTCTAACCTGTCATAACAGTGCGACCAAACAAACGAACTAAACCGACCAATCACCACGCGCGGAGTTAGAATTTAACTGTGTTTAGCAAGAATTTCAAATTCCAATTTTAGTAAATGTTTTATTCAACTTTACCATTTACAATAACAAATTTTAATTAATTTCAAATTATGTACAATGTTTTAGTAAACAAAATATATTTCTATAGTTAAAATTTGTGCAATTCTTATTTTCATTCAATTCCTTTTTCCTATTGTGCAATTTAATAATATTCATATCAATAAATATTCTACCGAGAAAAAGACGTTGTCACGTAAAATCTTCGCCCGTAAAACCGACTTTACAGGCAACCATAATTTTTTTTAACATATTTAGTTCTCTGAGGGCAAATAGACAGGAAAGCAACAA
This sequence comes from Homalodisca vitripennis, assembly GCF_021130785.1. Lineage (NCBI taxonomy): Eukaryota > Metazoa > Arthropoda > Insecta > Hemiptera > Cicadellidae > Homalodisca > Homalodisca vitripennis. Next base: position 197,932 of record NW_025776238.1, on the reverse strand, counting down.
ATAGCCATGCAACAACTGCATACAACAATAAAATTTCATAGAGCAATATTTTATGGTTAGGCATCCGCCACTATATAACATATTCTTGACAATAGAAATGCAGTCTTGCAAAGTTTAAAGTATACGGATGACATCTTTCCCGATATATATTACGATATAATAATTTGGATTTTATTTATTTATTTATATTTCATAGTAATGTTCGAACAGTTTCGGTGAGGTAGGAAGTGTACTAACGCAAGAGTGCGCCCTAATAACATCGTAACTTAATAAAACTTTTCAAATTCATTTCTTGCTTAATACTTAGAATAACAAATATAGTTTACTTAACCATACATAATTAATTAACTACTACCGTTTAATTAGCTACAATTGTTAATTTCTTCTATGAGCTTATATTCTCTTTTTACATTTAGGAAAAGAAAAGCTGTTGGAAATAATTAATTAACTAGCACTTACCCGTCATTGCGGCCACAGTGTATCTGTATTGGTAAATCAGTGTTTGGTATACATTCAAAAACATGTTTGTTTTCATTCATAAGTTTAAAAAAAAGTGATTATTTGCGAATCCGCCGGTAAATTGATTGTTTATTATAATATTACAAATACTGCTTGAAAATTCAAAGCTTCTGCCAAAAATTTACGAAAGCTATTGCGAGCACTGAATTTATTTAGTGAGGTTTAGTATCTTTCAAAATATAACTGAAGATGGTGGAAAACAACGTTGATAGATTACTCCCTTAATAATTTCAGTTTGTTGAAAATTAAGCAAAACATCTTCAGAGCACTTATAGCAAAGATAAATATTGACTTGTGAGCTCCTAACCGTTTTGACGGGAAGATACCGGGAATGCAACATGCATATTCTAACGCAGTCTGAGGTTTAGAATATTATGAATTATTATTTTTTTAAATATTCAAATTCAATTATAAATTCACAAAGCATAATATTTACAGTACTCTGCAGTGACAATTATTTTTTTAATATTTAATAAAGCAATATTGCTAGGCAACCAACAATATCAACTAAATTCGGCAACTTGACATGTGGAAAGATAATTTTTATTTATTTTTCGTTATATATCTATTTAATTTTGTTACCTTTTCCCCCTTCCCCTCTACAGGGTTGGAGCTAAGTACGTGCGTTAGTCATAATAGTACATTTCCTATCAATATTTAAGGAATGAATGTAAATACCAAATTTGGCTTGAAACGTTAACTATCAATAAAGTTGCATAATTTATTACAAAACAGATTAAAAGGCTGAATTCATAATCAATGTTAGCATTATTCACCTAAAACTTGTGGTAATAATAGTGTAGTAATATCTTCAAATTTAGGCTTTTATTCTGATTGTTTTCCATCAGAGTATCTTCTTACTCTTCAAGATTAATTAGTCCGTTACTAATGTTCTAATAATTTTAAAATGAAAACTAATAGACAAAGTAACTTTTTCCCTTAGTCCAAATATTGGTACTACATTACTTCTTCCTTAGCATTAGTTAAAAATTACTTTGTATGCTAGTGGTGGAGAAATTCGTGCTCAAATTCTGATTGAAATAGCCTCTTCATTAATTCCTTACCTCAATCCATGCATTAATTTAATGCATTGATGATTTAATAACTTTAAATTTTATACTTAATAAAAATAAAACTAAATGTTATCTCAAAACACTATTAGTCCTGCAGCATTTAATAGTGGTAAAATGTTTAAGTGCAAAGTGTTAAAATACATGGGTTACCTGTTGGGAAAAAACTCAGTAACACCAATGCATGAGTTAGACAAAATGTGATTTTTTTATTCTATACGAACAATTGAGAAAAGAAAAAGACAGCAAGAAGAAGAGGAAGACCGAAAGAATTCTAGAGGACTATAAAGAGACTAAGTTGACTAAGCTATGGTATTGGAATGTTTTGAGGTGTGATCATACATTACAATTTACCTCAGCATTTACATTGCTTTCCTTTTTAGCGATTTGCTAAGAGTTAAAGTTTTCTAACTATTGGGACCACTTTTCTCAAACACCATAACAGATATCAAATCCATACTTTTACCACACATTACCTGAAAATGTATAATCCTTTGTAAAAATTGGAAGTTTTATTTATGAAGAAAATAACATTATGTTATATGTGAACATGTTTTTGAAGGAAATAGAACTTAAAAAATCATATTTTATTACATAAAAAAGTTACAATTAAATTATTTCGTTTAGGTGTACAAAATAAAGGTGAAAGGTGTAAATGTTATTATGGTATCTTCCATAGTTTTTGAGCAAAATAGTTCCGAATTTGGCGAATTTTACACGCGCTGTAAAATTAATTACTTAAGGGGGCATCCAAATCCCCTTAAGTACGTAGAAGATAGAACAATACTTTATGCTTTGTTTAAAATGTGTAGTTGATGGTGGAGGGTTTGGAATATTAATTTCATTTCGGACACCTGATGTTACAAAATGTGTAACACTGCGTTAAGAGGTTTGAATAACTTTCAACTAATGATAAGTAAAATCTTGAAATCACAAATATGTATAAGTAAGCAGTCTCATGTAATATAAACTATAATAACATGTCAAGTTAAATAGTTTAAGTTTCTCAGACTTTAATCTAGTTTCTATTAAAGATTTACACTCACGATAGAGAAAAGATGACGTATCAATTAGCCTAACTTACTCAACGTTACTAAGGTTTTTCTAGAAGAAATCTGTTCAAACTAATACCAAGTTTTAAATAGATATGTAATGTTCAAATAATTTTTCTTTCTATACTCAATATTATATGTGAGATTGCAGTGTTGGAATTCGTAACATAGCATGATTACAGTTTTATACTATCATTTAGTAACACGCCATTGTTACTGCCGCTGTAAATGTCGTTTTCAGGCAAACATAAAATTGAAAAAGATGGAGGCAAACCAGCTGTGGACAAATTTATAACCGCTCTGTACTTAAGAGATAAACCATGGTCTGGTATCCATTACACAAACCACAACACCTCATATCCTAGGAGGTTTTACAGTTTGAATACAAACTGTTTTATTTTACAAGTTTTTATTAAGAGATTTATACCTATGTTGTATAATATTGATCTGTTGTCCAATGTTCTCAGTAACTGTTTTTGTTATAAAACTAACAATGTCGTATATTCTGTGCAAAACTTTTTTTCTATCTTTTTGTAATTATTATGATTAAATAACCTTTTAAATAATTCAACTAAAATTGTTAATGTTACATTGCCTCCATATTTATTATTTCATTTTCTCACATATGTAACAACATCGGACTAGCCCTTCCAAGAGGATCTTTATTTATGCCAGTAGCATTTTAGTGTATTATACTAAAGGTTTTTAAGAGACAAACTCAGTGTTTATGACAACCTCTGGAACTAGAGAACCACAGCATTAAGTTAAAAGTCAAAGCCTTTCAGAAGGTATGTGATCAATCCTATCGACAAGAAATTCCTCGTCCTACGCAGATGTATTGAAGACTAACTGTAATCCGATTCCAAAAAAAGAAACAAAAAAGAAAAGAAAAACCTTCGAAATGAGATCAGGAGAGCGAGCAGGTATATATACGATCCACTGCAGGACATTAAAATTGTGTAAAATGATGCAGCAGTTTAAGAATGAGCTACGAACCATCATACTAGTACCAGTTATTACCCATGGTTTACTAAAAAAACGCGAAGACAAGAAAATATATCACAAGACTACCAGATACTTAGGTAATCTCGATTAGGTAGACCATAACTTCGCTATATTTCAAAGTTCCATTATCTATGGTTTTATACATAGTACTTGCTTTTGTTATAAAATTTCTTGTACAGCAATAATAAATTTAATCACATTGGCAGCAAGGAACACGCTACATAATGCATATGTAAAATCTCAACGAGATTTTGTTATTTAGAATCATTAGTTGAAATGAGAGATTGGGGTATGTAATATATTCCCTAACCATTAAAAAATATAAATAAATGCAAACTTTATTAAAATTTGAAATATCTTTTTTATAACAATTCAATCTACTTACAAAATCCAAAATTCCAAATTTACAAGTGACTATAACTCAGGCGGTCGTGACTTGAGGGAAGTATTTTTAAACAATTATAAATTAAAAATATATTTACTCAACTAACAATAATTACAACACCTTAGAACTTTCGTAACCCGATTTAAGAAAACTCCATATATGATATTATTATATACAATAATACTATTTAAAATAAATGTGCATAAATAAGTTGCAATGAAATATTAAAATATTATATGATTGCTTTTTACAAAATAAAGCAAGTAACTACGTGAAAAGCTTATTATAGATTAAATTACTTGCATATTACCTAATAGCTAATATTATTAGATTATTTTACTATTAAGTGGTGTAAGATCGAATTACTTGAAATATAATATTCCTACTTAACTAATAACACTTTTATAACAAAACGCGCTTCCAAATTAATTCTACAAGCAATATATTGCATAGTGAGTACCAAAAAGTACATAAATAATAGATACCTGTTAATTGAATTAATGGGTAGTTTGTAACAGGTTTGCCTGTGTTGTAATTGTAAAAGCAATACGGTTCCTAACGCAGAACTTAGTTTATATACTATAGTTAAATTACGTAATTGTTGGAGAGGAACGCAGATAGCTTTCAAGTTCAGTTATCTACTGTGTAGTTACAATCCAAGATAATAAGATTTAAATTAGCCTTTCTCCTACTTGAAAGCGGTTTAAGTTTGTAAATTTGATAAGTGCCAACGTTTTAAACATTCATTTACTACTGAATTCATTATAATTATCAGAATACTTTATTACGCCAGGCAAATTCCATAATTCGAAATGCACTATCATAGAACTCATTCATATATATTTAGAAATGTATTTTCATGCAATATTTCAACATATGAAATGTTTACCGATTATCTTACTACATGATACGTCAGATTCATGTTCATTACATTAGGTTTCATATCAGTGTTTAAATAATATACGTCTTCACACCCAGTAGCCATGAAATCAAGTTGTATGAGTAGGGATAGTTATGTATAGTTATGTTTTAATATTGAGTTTTATACTAACTGGGTTTGATTCTCTTCATATAGCTATCCGACGGTTCTGATATATCCGGTAGCTTGATAAATATAATATAATAACAGTTAATCTTTTTTAATTATAACTGGAGTGGCTGAAGTTCCATTTCTTTCTTGGAAAAATTCCTGTGTCGACTTCAAGAAACGTCACGTATTGTTTTTATACTGTCCAGTTTGGTTTTCTCCTCATAGGCAATCGATTTCTTTTATTTTAATGTAATGGTAATATTTAAAATTGATTAATCATAATAGCTAGTTATTATTTATTATACTGTGGTAATGATAATAAACTATAAGATTAGCATACTGAAAATTCAGCTACTATAACAAGACAGGGTGCCAAATTCTGACGTTTATATCTCCTCATTAAATTAGTCTAATTTCTATTAAGCCGGTAATAAGTAGCTTTTATGCAAACGGGATTACGCAACAATAATTTGGATAGTTTTATAGCATTCTGATGTGCCATGGTTCCTACCCGTTTACATGTGCACTTGGATTTTGTAAGATATACAATTTTGAATTATATTTTAAAAACATCCTCTTCTGAAGAAGACATTCTGTAAAATACAATACGAACAATAATAATGGTACTAGGAAATAATTATATCTCATAACTTAATTTTTTTAACCTTAGGATATTTATATATTTTAAAGAAAATGCCTTAATTTCAATTTCTAATTAATTTATTTTAAAAAGATTGAAAGTTTGATAATATGATGTTCTAGAATGTTTATAAAAATTATACAACAGATATTTACTCTACACAAGATGTGTTGTAACTTTCCATCGATGAGAAAAACATTAAACAGAGACCACAGAAGTATAATACAAAACTAAATAACAAACACTAATTTAAAGCCTCAGCGGTACAACCGGATTAAAGGTCACTTACGGTATTAAAATATAAACCCAAACAAAAAAAGATAAACAGGTTTCAAGGAAATAAAATGTATATAATAACCATATAAATAAATGTACTACTAACTTACTCAGTACATAGTATGAAAATAACACAAAATTATATTATTTTAATGATAATAGAAGTCTATCCCCCAGGTCTCGGTAAATTGTACTAAAACTTTAGTCTTCATAGTAATGAAAGAGTCAAAAAAATACATTGCATCTCATTTTACACGTACACAGTTTATTCTAATAAATGATTATAATTAAGTAAAACTAATTTTTTAACAAGCTCAAAAATCATGCATTGCAACTAAAACTGAAACATCCACACAAGAAGCTATCTTCGAAATCACCAAGTGGCGCTCTCAAGATAATCACTTTGAGAACTTGACAATAACAGCAACTAATGGAATTGACTCATTGTGTTTTTTATAATACTTATGTATTTTATATAGAATTTTGTACCCGTTTTAATACTAACCTTTCCTTTTTTCGAAATGATTTAACCTTAATTTATTTTGTTTAGAATAATCAATTTAAATAACCAGGAACGATTTGCACATGTACTATTTCAGTTCTATTCTCTAAAACGTGATTAACTATTTCATTTAACTATGCGATGAATACACAACATTGCCGTAAACTAGAATAGTGTTTAGAAACGATGATAAATAATATTGGATACAAAAAGTGTTATATTACAAAGAAATGTAACATGTAAAGTGATATATGTAATACACTTTACATGTTACTTTTGAGTAAGTACTTTTTGTAATTCAATGTGTATTGAAAATAAATTGAATTATGCTATTGCCACTTATGCAAATTTAATGAATATAAATAAAAAGTCATTTTACAGGTATTTGGTTTTCCTATCATATGTTAGTTTAGTTATAAATATAAATTTTTTTACAAACTATTGTTCTCAGTTAAATTTGAAACATTTTATATGACATAAATGTTTTTAAATCTATTCCTGGTTCACAGTGGGTTTCAAATTATACCTGAAAAATTTCTAAATTTGCTGTTGCAATCGACCTGTTTCTACCACAGTCTGGAAAGGACTACATCAAATACGATATAAATAAAATGTTTTCGTAAACAAGGTAGATTTGGTAGATTTTCTTTAATTAATATAAAAATAAATAGCTAATATAATTTTATATTAATATTTCTCAACTTTAAAAAATAGCAGATTAGATAACCCAAATAAATTTGGCATATTTATAACATTTTAATTGGAGATTTTTTAACTGTGTTAACTATGAAGTTGCACACCTATTAGACTATAGCAATATATTATATTTAAGAATAATAATTAAGTGGAAACTTATATAATTATCAATGTAATTTTACTGAATATAGTATATTATATGTTTATATATAATGGTTGAAGCAGATGAACGCCTCATTGTATCCATTATACATATTACAATCTTAAACTATTCCGTGAGATCCATCTATATATGAATAATAGGTTTACTATGTATTCATGATTCGTTTATGAAGTGAAAAATGGCCGTAAGTTACACGATATTGATAGATAAGGCATAGCATTGAAGCAGTAACACGAAGTCTGACAAACACATTATTTTCCTCTTTACCTTTTATTTCAGGTGATTTCGTCTAATGAGGTCTAATTTGACATTATTTTTGACACATATTCGTTGTATCATGGTAACAAACAACGGTGCTAATGGATAAGAGAAAGCCTTATTTGTATAAAGCTGGAAAGGGCGGTAATTATCTGCTTCAGCAGTTCTACTCAAACATTACGATATACACGAACGATTATTAAAAAATTAAAAGAAATTCCATCAACCAAAAAATGCGTATATAAATATTACATATTACCTGAAAATCATGTAAATATCTTTTATGTATATGCCGGTCTGTCTTAAGTTCATGTAATCATAATCATATAACATATTAGTGTCGTATTTTAATCCTTTCGTTACCTGCCATTTTGATCACCGTATTCGTGGAGTTTTGCATTGCATTGCTGACGAATGAGATATCTTTCGAAGGATAAATATTCCTCTGTCGATTAGCAAAAACCCGAGCTTTTTTGTTTATACATTGCAAATTTTCTCTTGGCTCCAAGGCTATTATTTTAGAAAGTTATTAAATTCAATATAATTGTTATTTTTTTGAATGTGTTATCGAAAGTTGGAATGCTCATAAATAGACTAAGCTGTAGGAAATCAGGCCAACCATCTATTTTTAGAGGAAGTCTAAGGACCTAGCAATACGAATCTCCCGGTTATCATTTATAATCATTACTAGTTTCATTCATTGATCCGTTCGTTTAAATAATAGACCATTTGTTGAGTACATTATATATGTCTATATACAATGTTTTCCCGTCCATACAATGATTGTGTCTTTATAAATCTATTGTTCCTTGAGTCATAAAATTATGCTACATATTATAGTTAGTTGTTATTCTATTAAGAACTACCAAACCGTAAAAATCAGACAAATATAAAAATACACTTTTATTTCAGTAGCTAAACTTATCAATATTTATATACAGAGTCAGAGTTTGTTCAAAACAACCTCTATTGAAAATATCATTCGCAATGAATAAAAGTTATAATGAGATGAGTTGCCACAGACTGAACTTTGCCACTGATTGTACTTCAAACATTATTGCTACAGATCCTGAAAAGTTTTTTACCTGTTCTGGGACTTATTTATATACCCTATCTGGTTTTCTATATTAAAACAAATCCTACACATAGTGCTGCAACTCTTTAAAACTTTGGTTTATGCGAGGAACTTACTAATTACTTAATTTACACTATGTATACTATGTATCTTACTTCGGTTCAAATTATAAAAATACAGAATTTTTTATGCACTTTAAATATATTCAATTAAATAACAAAGTTAGAATAGGTATATAAACAAAATTGTATAGAAATTTATAATGTACGGTATATGATTTAAATAAGTTACTCTAAAATTAAAAGGTGTTTAATGCTATTTACATGAAAAAATAAAATAAAATAAATATGGGAATAAAATGTGGGCCGTGTTAAACATTTTGCTCATTTGTTAATATTAGTTTTCCTTTGAAAGAAAACTATTTAAATATGTATAAAATATTGTGTCAGTAAAAACGTTTTACCTTAATGATTCCTTTTAGTAGAGCTTTAAAACCATGTACCGTATTTGTTTTAGATTCAAGTTTGAGAATTTTGATATTCTAACCCTGGAAATTTTACGGTTTTTACAACTTGTTGCACATAACATCTGATTATAACCATTTAACAATGTAAGATTATATTTTGTTCGATGTTACAACTCCGTAGTCTAAGAGACAGCGAATTTCTATTGTCTAAGCGCACAGCCTTACTAAAGGAATTTTCTAAAGAAATACATAATTATCTTCCTTTACACTATTGGTAGAGACCAAATAGGAGAGTGTTAAAAGAGTTTAAAATATGAAATAGTTATTTTCTCAGACTATATTTTTAGATCTACTCATTAAAAACCGACCATCATCCACATAATAATAATGATGTTATATTTTTTCAAATATATATATATGTGTGTGTGTGTGTGGTTGTGTGTGTGCGCGTGCGTGCGTGCGTGTGTGTGTGCGTGCGTGCGTGCTTGTGTGCGTGCGTGTTTGTGTGTGTGTGTGTGTGTGTGTGTGTGTGTGTGTGTGTGTGTGTGTGTGTGTGTGTGTGTGTGTGTGTGTGTGTGTGTGTGTGTGTGTGTGTGTGTGTGTGTGTGTGTGTGTGTGTGTGTGTGTGTGTGTGTGTGTGTGTGTGTGTGTGTGTGTGTGTGTGTGTGTGTGTGTGTGTGTGTGTGTGTGTGTGTGTGTGCGATTTGAACTATAACAATGTCATAAAAATTAGAAAAATAACTAAATTAAATTTCCAAAAGAAATGAGAAAAGATAAACTTAGAAACACTTCAACAATTAAGACAATAACTATAACAAGTTGTTTGAACAGACTGTACAAAATTTACCGACATTATAAATTGCTGTATTTTTTTGATGCTGCCACAACAAAAGCGTCACTTGGTTTCTTATAGATAATTAATTTTATGCAGTACTTTTTTGAAAAACAAATCATGATGTAATCAGAGAAGAGTTGCAGTGTATCAAGTTTGTTATGAACTACGAAGAAAATATTTCCTTAATTTTTTGAATAGTGAGTTTACATGGATTTTCAGAACTTTAGACTTTGCCTTATATTTTATACCTCTTGTTGCAAAAATAATAGATGTGGTTGCATTTTTCTTGTCAAACCCGTACTAGTAAAGCTAGTTACTCCTTCGTGTCATTATTACACACAACTGGTGGAGCCTTTTTTGATTATGTCTTCTTAACAATTTCTTGGACAATGTAAAGTAAAAAAACAGTTGTTAGAATTCACAGTTTTGACTATGACCAAAAAGCCGTTACATCCCAAGGACAAAAGACACGAAAGGACGTAACGAAAAGTTATGGCACTTGCTAACTGTTAACGACACGAGATCAAGAAGGCCCTGTCAATTTAAGAGGTGACTGCCTCACGTGACGTGAACCTCGATTACCTTTCCCTCATTTCCGCCGGAAGAGAATTTTTTCTGGATTCGCTGTCCCTACTTTCTTACATTTTCGTCTTGATTAACAGTTTTATATTGCCGAATTTTTCTCTCCTGTGTAGTATTTATGATCAAAAGAATTCTACAAAGTCAATCAACGCTAAAAACTCTACCAAATATCTAGATGTAACCTGTGGTTCGTGTGCTTATCCGTTCGTTATATAAAGGCATTAAATGACACATTTTAAAATTATATAGAAATTAAGAACACTTTTAAATGACGTTTAGAGTTGAACGTCAATATACAAGATTATTATAATTAACTTACTTAATTTTTCTAAACTAATTTTCAAAAGAAAATACATTTTTGTGACGAAAGGAAATCAATTTGTCATTTGGTTTCTGAAATACATAAGTAAATCATTTCTTTTGGGGAAATATTTAGAGCATCTAATTGAAAACTCTTTATAACTTAGTTCTTTGATATTAGTTTCTTTTAAATAATAAAAAAGCTATTTTTTTGATGGCGGAAATTATGAATACAGTGTAACACGTATTGCAGTTTTTTAGTATATAAAATCAGCCTACTGCAATTGACCTCATTGTAGCTCGTCGATAATTTCTATGTAACTTGATAAAGCTTCCAGAGAGCAAACCCTAACCCATTTCATTACGAAGAACGAGTGAAAGAAATGCTAAATTAAGTTTACTAAAATGGCTATTTGGAAGTAGGCATACATTTTCATTTCAACATGGCCATAGTTACAAATTTCAAGTATTTCACAGCCCTGCCATTTATATACATTACAGTAGAAAAGGTGTTTTATGATTCATATTATCTACAAATTTAGACATAATAATGATTGCATGTCTAACAGTTTTTAAAATATCTAAATATTTCTTAAGAATACTTTAATCATAAGGAACTGGCAAAATAAATTTTGAAATATGCTGAGAGTTCAAACATGGTAAACATATTGATCATATAAAGACTTTTTTCAATATGGCAATCATTAATTTTTTATTTACTTACAAAATCCATTATTTGGGGCGTACAGAAAAATTATGTTTGTACAAAATAGGTTGAAATCATCAATTTTAAAAATAACCAATATAAATATTTCTGTTGTCTCAAATCTACTTAGTTATTCTGACCGAGTTGGAGGGATATTTCGATTGAGTTAAAGGGACTATTCCTATATGATTTTTTATTTCTATGTATTTCTATGTGTGTGTGTTAATTGCTGAATGATTTTAAATTTAAAATGTATCGATTGGGCCAGTATATTGTATACATAAACTCGTATTTATCGAAATTTGTATTATGAAAACTAATAATAGTACTATTTGAACAATTTAGATATTATTTATTCAACTAACAACATAAATACGAATTATTTCAGAAAACATAAAATATGTTATATGGACTAAATCAGTTCTTTACTGTTCTTACGATGTGGTCATTCATGATTACTATACATCTACATTATCAATTTAAAGCTAAATCATCGTTTGAAATAATATAAAGGTTATAAAAATGGTTAAGGGATAATATAGTAGAATAAAATAATATGAGATTTTACATGTTAAAATATATAAATTATTTATATTGCCATGCTATTTATGTAAAGTCTACTCTACTCTATTTCCTCTCTAAATGGTTTATTGTGTTCGGCTTAGCATAATGTGCTCTGCTTTAAAATTTAATTCCGGCCATTCAATGAAGTTCCAATCCATACTAGGATGCAACATGCATGAGTAGGTATAACAAGGGTTGTAAAGTATATGTTATATGCCAAAATGTCCTAGTCTATTTCATTTGGCATATTCGAGGTATTTTAATAAAAAAGAAACATTATTTGATTTTATATTTTAATAATATTTCAAAACACCATTTGAGAGAAATGTGTACGCTCAAAGAGTTCAGAGAATGCTAAAATATCCAAGGACTTACAAATATAAATAAAAAATAAATATTTTGCCAGGAGAGTATTTGTTGACATTTTTGTGAGATCAACATAAATTTCACCAAGTATCTTCACAAAAATCGCTTCAAAAATCTGTTAGAACTAATATCCATTCACAGTTGAAAGAAAGCGTTTTTTCTTGGTAAGAATTAAATGAAACTTTTTTTCCGTATGGTTACTGAGAAATAGAAAGGTTTAGATATAAAATTGTATATATTAAAAAAATATGATCATACTCGTAGATATTGCATACTTGTTGAGATAAAATGCAGTTTGGTTTATTACATTTTTAATTAGATGTAAAATAGTTTACAATTCCTAATCACTTCAGATTGTGCGTTTCACTTATATTCAAAAAACTAAAAAAAAAATAACCGTGTGAATACTTCTATAAGTAGTTCTTATTTGCTAAATGGTAGTAGCACAGTCTACAGCACTTAAAAGTAATTGAAAAAATGTCAAGATAAATGTTGTGATCTGTTGGCGATTGGAGTTAACAATAATTGCGTCAGACATGATTCTCCACTAGTCCAGCCAGGTCTGGGTTTCCACTGCTATTAACAAATTCTGCAGATAAATTAAATATGTATGACAGAAAAGCATATTTATTTTAAATTACAAATAAGTTATTAAATACTCGTACTTGAATTTTTATTTCGATGATATCGAAGAATATATGTAGTCAATTAAATTTAGAATTAATGTTATATAGTATGTTTTGAGTACAGTACATTCCCATAATCTGATTTCTAATCTTCTCCTCCCTAAATTACATACGTACCAGCTTTTTTAATGTTTTATGATAATTTAGAAAAGACCAGATGATTCTAAAGTACTCTAAACGTGTTATGTTCGGCTTGCTCACTGTAGAACCACCAATGTGCCAATGTGTTTTACGTCACAATTCCTCTTTTCAGACGTTTATGTTACTTCTCCGAAGAACAAGAGTAGAGACTTTGAGTTATTTTGAGTCGCAGAGGGAGTTAAAAGGTAAACAGTTGAAGGTAAAGAGTTTCTTACTTTACCAGGTAAAGTTAGAGCTAGGAATTCCTCTCTGAAAATTAACCCAGGTACCAAGTGCTTAAAGGTAATGTAAATCCATCAATGGTTTGGAAGGTGGGCTGTTTGCGAAGGCATTATCACTTAGTGATCACCAATCGAAGGAGCAGACGTGCTCGGCGTTGCTCTTGTGGTAGCTGGCAGAGTGGCAAAGAGCACTGGCATTGGAATTGTGGAATCCCTTCCTTCTTCTGGTACCAGTCGGAGGGTTACATATCGTCCAGTGCATGATAGTCTGGATGTGAAAGCAGCTTGTTGTATTACGAATTCAGGTTAAAATTCAAACTATGACCTAAATTTCTATGGCTTTTGAATACCTTGTATCGCTAAAACATTGTAAAATATTGATATGACAGAATATATATAAAAGAATAGTTCATAATTTATGCCAACTCACTAATGGCAATCTAGCTTCGTGTTTGGATTCATCCAAGGGCACTTCCAGCTCGTTTAGGGCTCCCATGGCTGTGTTGGACTCCATGGAAGAACATGCCAATTAGGATACCTCTCTCTAGTAACTAACAACAGTCACGGACATCGGGGCAAGAAGCAATTTTTAAGCGACCCCATCCGTCTATCGCACACGAAACAAAATGCAGAACAAAACAAAAAGGGGATCGGAACCTTAAATGCACTACTATAGGCAATGGGAAATACAAGACAGGTTCAATACTCACCCAACTTGGTAAATAAAAAAAATGAAACCGCTTCTGCTACTTCATAACGCGGTGAGTTCCGAGATGAGACTGACACAACGAACGTGTAAGAGAAGGACATCGAGACCCAGAGGTCTGACCGCCACCGGACTAACTCACTGGCGAGGCCAAGGGACGCTGTCGGAAGACAGACATACAGAAAGACGGATAGACCACGCGATGAGTCCACCAATGTGATAAGCTGTAGTTAAATCGAACGATAGCTCCAAGAATCACTTAGTCAGCTCACCACTTTATACTGAAATCCCCTAAACTGTTTTAACTGATACCAAAAAGTCTTAATTTGAATACTAAAACTAATGCTTACTCTAACTGGATATTATTATAAATACTAAATAGCTTTGTTTACATTCAAATTCTATTCTTAGAAACAAATCTTATCATTTGCAAATTACACGTCTAATATTCATTTACTTCTCTTTAATATAAACTACTTTGGTGTAACTTAGCCACAATGTGTCTGTCTCGTGTTATAAAAGAAAGATAAGAAAAGTTACCTAAAGTATTTTGGAATCCAAAACATTTTTATATTATTTTTAACAATTTATTTGACACTTAGCACCAATTGACACTTTCATGTGGAGTTCTAAAAATAGGCTGAAACATATGTTTATATCTAAATTTTATAAAACATTAAGATGCTTTACTCACTGCGTTTACGTGTATTAAATTAACGTTGTTGTATAATATCAGTTAATAAAACGCTCATATAAAGAAACATCATCGCAAGAAAAGTATGAATGTTTTATACCCAGTGGTAACAAGGGCTGCTAATAAAAATTAACACACAGAGAGGAAACTAAAATGTATAAACAAACCATCCCGGCTTGGCATAATTGTTAATGTTACATTTCGACTGTAAAACAAAACAAAACAGTCTGGACTGACACTTTACCCTTCCATATTTCCAGATCCCACCCCAAAACCTACCCGGCATTCTTCTTTCGGCAAAATAACAGATATTTTATTACTTATTTAAACCCCTTTCACATTCAAACTATATTCCCAATATTTTTAAATGTTGCATTATATGTAATATTACACGATTATATTTTCAACATTTACCATACACATAGTGTTCATCAGTTCCATTTATTTAGGGTCTTTTTATCCTGCATTTGCATGATACTTTTTCTTTACAGTGATTCTTTTAAAATAAATAAGCACAAACTACACGTTAATGTAACTTTACAAGTTTTAAATAACGTAGATGGCTTCATTCCGAATCCAATGGTATTTTTTTTATCAGGAAATCTCGTTTTACACTCGTAAGAATAAAATATTTGATTTCGTTGAAGTAAGCAGCCCTAAAGATCAGCTACTTACAATAAGGTTGTGTTACTAAAGGGCTATTAGTTTTAAATAGCATGACCAATCAAAAATAAATGTAACACATTTGGTTTTTAGGAGAAATATAAAAAATTTCGAAGTGAAATATTCTTGCATCTGAAAAGTTCGGAAACAATTGTTAACTCATATTACATGCTAGTACTAACTGCGTAGGGCACACGTTCACATATGTAATATGGAAAAATAAACGCAATAAGGCTTCTTAAAATGAAGAGAGAAAATTTAATAAATAC
The DNA here is from genome assembly GCF_021130785.1 of Homalodisca vitripennis. Taxonomy (NCBI): domain Eukaryota; kingdom Metazoa; phylum Arthropoda; class Insecta; order Hemiptera; family Cicadellidae; genus Homalodisca; species Homalodisca vitripennis. Next base: position 182,062 of record NW_025776238.1, on the reverse strand, counting down.
AAAACGTACTATTTGTAATATTTAAACTTTGTATAAAATACTAAGTATTATAATATTTACAAAGAAATAACAAAAACTAATCAAATAGTTTTTTATCAGCTGAATTATTCTAAATTTTAAACAATAATACTGAACAAATTTTTACTGTAACTTTTATACTACTTGGAATACTATGATGAATATTTGGAAGGTACCATAAATATGAATATTTCAAATTATAAAGAAATGTTGTATACTCAAGCTAAACTTAAACTTTAAACAATTATTATTTATGGTGTTTGAAATGTATACATACTATTTCAATTTGGAACGTGTATATATATTATACATGTAATATAGAATATTTAATGTAAAGAGGATGCCACCTGTTATAGTGTAGGTGGAAATAGTTTCCTTCACATTAATACTTGTTTTAGGTAGCCATAATGTACAAAAATGTCTAAGAAGGTAAACAGTAAAAACTATATGTTTGATTTTTATTCCTTGTTTCTGTACAATATACTGCAATACATTTTATATCCTTCATAAAATCGAAAAATAATCAAAACTTTACATATATATTCATATACAATACAACAGGAATAATTTTACTCAAGATAACCTTTAAATCGCAGTAGGTATAGTGCATTTTCAATTTGAATATGAGCGCACTACTTTTACTTTTTAATCATTTAAATAGGAGATATTAATGAATTTCATTTTACTATTGTGTCAAAAAACAGCTGCAAATAAGGATAAATGAGTATGAAACGCATTCACATTTAAAACCCTCATCTCTGTCATGCTTGGGCGTTATGTGAGTTCAGGACACATGAACTGCAATATACCTTATATCTGTATTGTAAAATTTTAATTTTATGAATATTTTAACTTTCACTTATTTACGATGAACTGATGGAAAACCTCCAACCTCTGAGAATGAACGCCACACACAAACTCACTCACGTTAATGTTACCTTGCTAAGGTATTGGTTATTGATGGGTTCTGTCAGATATTAAATTTGATATTTGTTAAATTTATTTATGTTTTTTTTCTATTATTGTTATTTTTCTACTATGTTACGTCATTACTTTTCATTTGTTTCTGCCTCTGCCCATCATTGCTGTAAACAATACAAAATTCTTATTGCCGTGGGAATGTAAAATAAAACGAAGAGTTGCGATTGAAACTGCAACACGCATAGCCTCATAGCATGAGAATCTTTTGAAAAGACATTGCGATAAGTAAGGTAGGGATACACCCAACATGCACGAGTTGATCATCTTCACTTCAATAAAACAAGTTTACAAAAGAATAAAAACATTTGAAACTGAAATACACGACATACGGTTTGAACTGTCACAAACTAAAGAGGACACTCAAATATGGCACTTGTCTGGAGCTTTCGGCTGATCCCTTGTTACAGCGTAACGCTACAATGCTATAGATTGTCCACTTTGCGAGGTCAAACAATAAATCCAACTGCAGAGAGTTTTAGGATTTGTACTCTTCTCACTTCGATGTATAGTTTATAATGTATCAGGAAGCTGAAATATACATTTTAGCCCTTTGATGTTTATTTAAAAGAATCATTTACCCATAATCTAATAAAAAGTCAGATACATATAAATCATTTTTAGATGGCTTGTGGCGCATCGTAAAACAAAGAGCTAGGTTTCAAATGCAAACGTAAAACTCGCATTTTCTACTAATCAACTTTATATTCAATTAGAATATCAAATTTTACTTGACCTTCAGCTTAGACCTGGCAAAATGTTAATGTATGATCAAATATTGAAGCTCATCTTAACTATACATGTAGAATCTATAATTGGACCATATAATTTCTATTATAATGAATGAAAATACCTGCTCCCTATTAATTCCGGGATGATTTAACATTTTTTAACCATTATAAAATGATTCGTATGAGAAAGAGACACAGAAAATTTGATTCTGAGGCCAAAAATTTTAAGTTTGAGAGAGCACAATTTCTTTAAACAATTACATCCGGAGTTGGAAATACGGGTGAAAAATAGGGTGGGAAGAGTGCACTTAATGAGGAGGGATGCCAACTCACCGATATCGATGTTAGTTCTTGTCTCGCTTAATCTGAGGGGGAACTTCTAGTTTCCAGTTCCAGTTCGTCCAGGGCTTTCAGGGCTGTAATGGGATCCACGGAAGAACGGTCAATTTCGGCTTTTACTGAGAATAGTCACTGAAATCGTGGTAGGAACAAGTTTAGAGCGAAACCATCACGAGAAGAAAAGGGGCGAGTAACCGCGATCGAACCAGGTCAACTCCGACGGGAGCTGCGATACAGGTAAAATGACTGATCGGGCGTCTAAGGGACGATCCTTGACGGCGGAAAGACAGAAAGACGGGACCAGGCGATAAGTTCCACCAATGTGAGCGGGAAAGTTACATCAGACGATAGGTAGGAGGGTCACTGATTAGCTCACTCGTATTGATTTTGCCGTGAGCTATATAAGTTTTACTTGTTATTAGTTCACAAGAAAACCAATTCAACACGTATTCATTAAACTGCTACGCTACGATAGGGATGGTCCGCAAGGACTCAGAGGAAAGATTGTAATGCTAGCACATGTCGAGTACAACGTATCACATTAAACTGCTACGCTACGATGGGGATGGTCCGCAAGGACTCAGAGGAAAGATCGTAATGCTAGCACATGTCGAGTACAACGTATCACATTAAACTGCTACGCTACGATGGGGATGGTCTGCAAGCACTCAGAGGAAAGATTGTAATGCTAGCACATGTCGAGTACAACGTATCACATTAAAGGTGTTAATTAGTAGCATACAATTTTATAGATCCGGTTTGATTACGTTAACTATAAACAAAATGGTGGTTTGTTGAAGTTTCGGATTCACAGGATGCAACGCGGTAAGCTCCGTAACATCCCTTGTTGTAACAAAGGAAGTTGCAGCAGTAAGCGGACGCTCTGTTGACTTCCAGATTAGATTATTTCCTTCCAATCGCAATAGAATAGTTGTTCAGAAAATCACAAACCACTCGTCAGATAAAAAATTATCTTCCCGTTACCTTTTATTTGTAAACTCTGCATATTAAAAATAATTAAAATAATTCTCTCAACTTATTATTACTAGGTTGGCTATTAAAGTAACAGAAGAAGGATCTAATTATGCAGGACCTTGACAGTTTTTTTAGTAAACTGGGCAGTGAGTTATGCTCATTTTACATTATTACTTCACGAATCATGTACTGTACTTTGTTGTTTAAATTTGAAGTTTTGTACACTAACTTTCAAATATATTACCTACGAACAGCATTAATGTTATTAGCGGTATTTTAATACCACTATAATAATAATTGTACTAATAATTGGTTTACAAAATATTACAACAGAGAAAAAATATACCTTTAAACCAATTATTTTTAAATTCTATATACTTTATATGGTTTGGAAAGGCATACACCAACAAACTGTACTAACCAAAAAGACAAAATATGGGGAAATATTTAAGGAAAACTATGCAAATTAAAAACCTTATTTATATGTATATACAGGGTGATTCAAAACTAAACGGCAATCTCTCGAGAGCTTATTCTATAGCTAAAAACAAGTAAAAAAGTTAATATAACCATATGCCCGGAAACGCTTCGTTAGCGAGTTACGCCTAGCGAAAGATTTCGCCCGGATTTCAGAACCCTTGGTGAAGTCAGGCCGTATAAAAATGGTAAAGGTAGTTACAAAGATACAAATACGATTGTTTTTTTATGTTTTTATATCTGAAACATTTATTAAAATTCGTCCCAGAGCTGTAAATGCAATACTTTCAGAGATATCTTACGTAAAACACAAGAATTGGTGCAAAGAAATAACACATTTTTGTGTTTAACGTAAGATTACTTCCATAAATGTTAAATAAAGGTCATTTTTTTCTTAAACAGATTTGTAGAACATTTAATTCTGAAAAGATTCATGTGAATTACTTAGGAAAAAATTAATAATAGGTATTGAAATTTAGCTTTATTTAAAAATAAAAACAGACGCACAAAAATGCATATTCTTATCTGCATAAAATATTAACTAATGTTTAGGTTGTGAGTAACAGCTGATCATTTATTCTAGACTGAACATTAACATAAAATGTATTTACCTTTATAAAACTGTAATAATCACCTATAATAGTTGCTCAAAGTGTCCTCCGTTGTTAGAAATGCACGTTTTCGCACGACGAATCCACTCTTTTCTAGCGCGTTTCATAACGTTTGGAGCATTCTTGATAGTTTCTGCCGCCTCTGTAATGCGATTACGTAACTCCTCTATGGTGTTAATCCGTTTTGAATAAACAATTGACTTCAGCCAACCCCATAAGAAAAAGTCTGCTGGCGTGAGGTCAGGAGAACGTGGTGGCCATTTTACTGGTCCATTTCGACCAATCCATTGTCTACCGTATGTATCATTTAAATAGTTTTTCACATCATTAGAAAAATGTGGAGGTGCTCCGTCGTGCATAAACCATGCATTTATTCTGTTTTGAACAGGAATATCTTCCAAGAGGGTAGGCAGGTTTGTTCTTAAAACATTTAAGTACGCTACTCCATTAAGTCGATTAGGGAGGAAAAATGGACCAATCAAATTATCACCCAGAACACCAAGCCATACATTGACTGAAAATGTATGTTGAAAATGCCTCGTCGCAGTTTCATGTGGGTTGTCGTACGCCCAAGTATGGGTATTACGAAAATTTACAATTCCATTTCTAGTAAAACAGGATTCATCAGTAACGAGAATACGCCGAAGAAAATACTGATGTCGTAAACAATTTCTTCTTAACCAGCGGCAGAACATCTTCCGTTTATTAAGATCTTGCGGTAATAAGTCTTGAACACGTGTTATATGGAATGGGTACAACTGTGCTTCATGAAGTGTCCGCCATACGCTTGACTGGCAAATATTTAACTAACGTGATAATCGTCTGGTGCTTGTGGTTGGTGATAATTCTACAGCATTTATTATTGCTTGTTCATTATTATAGTTCCTTGCGCTACGTTGACGACCAGTATCTATTCGCTTCGGTTTAAAGCTACCAGTTTCTCTAAGTCGTCTCTCCACAGCTTCAAATGTTTTGCGATCAGGTGTTCTTCGATGTGGAAAAGTATCACGATATTCCTGAACTGCAGCTAAACCATTCTTGTTAACTTTGCCGTAAATCAGTATCATGTCCGTATAGTCCGGTAAAATAAGGATGCAACCTCGGAATGAAAGATAATAAGCTCAAAATTTGCATACATCTTTATTTTGATGGTATAAAACTTACCTCAAAAGTCTCATATAATCACGTGTACGCGACTTTAGATATTTAAGGTCAAAGTTCACGAAAATCAGTTTTTTGCAAATATCTCGTTTCCCTTACGTTAAATGACTTTGAAGGCGGTTAGAGAAATTGTAGAACGGAAAATATTCTTCAACTTTCGTCTGAAGTAATTTTATTTACGTTCAACCCTTTTTGAGATACAGCGCAAAGAGTAGGGGACCGCTTACCTGTATATACGATAATGCGAGGTCAGCCAGTAGAATACAATAAATAAATTAGTTATATTGTTAATTATTCATTTACTATTATTATTATTACTTATTGGCACCTCCATTGTTTCATCAGAGCGGAGTTCGTAAGATTTTGAAAACCAGCAGTTCTTCTTAATTGTTCCATTGCTTTAATGTTCTTAGTGTAGTCTGAGTAACCATCAAATACAACAACGATACTCGACCCATAATGTGTTTGTACATTTTTGACGTGTCTATTCAAAATAGCAATCTCATCTATTACACTAGTCATACCTTATACTGGAAGTAATTATACGCTCTGGATTGTATTGCTAAGATGTTCTATGTAGGTTTTTCAGCCGGTTCCAATACATAAATATTCTTGATCGGGATAAAATTAATAATGCAACCATAATGTCGGAAACATCATTCAATTGAAAAAGAGTTGTACATGCTCATATCCTTAAATGAAAATTATTCGTGATTTCACTTACCAAATGAAGCTCTTAATCTGTAATATGTATATGTATGTTAATATGTATCGCAAATGTGCCTATATCCTTTAGAAGCTATACAGAGCCTAACCATTTATTACGTCATACTTGCGTCACCTGTAAATCTAACGATTTCGAGTTTAGAGAACCATAGCCTAAAATAGTTCAATCTTTACTGAAGACTTTGTAGCTATTCAGTCAATATCCATTAAATATTCGTGTGGTTTTTTCCACTAATTATAAAAACTATTTAACTCTCTGACTTCGCGAAGTACAACTGAAATCAATACGTATCAGGAGATTAAATATCTTTCAGAAACTATAATTTACCTTGCGTGTGAAGCCGCGGGTAACTGCTATAACACACTCAAAAACACATATACAGATATGTGTATATATGACATGTATCATATAACATATGATACAGTAATCATATTATAATGTTTAAATAAAACAGTTGATTAAATTTATTACTGATTTTCAATTAATACCTTTCCAAGTATAACACATCTTCTCTTGATTAAGATTAATCGAAACAACTGAGAATATAAATGCATCAAAGGTGTTTTTATTTTTTTAATTAGTATATTATTAATGATAATGCGTAACTACAATTAATAAAATTTGTTGTATACTTCATTATTAATTATTTAAAATTAAAGTTTATTGCATCTCGTTGAAAAAAATTAAAATTTTGGATTGAAATTTATTAATTCATTAATGAAATTAGTAAATAATCCATAGAAGGTAAATGTATTACACTTAAACGTATATATTTGTTATGAATAACATAAATGCATTTGTTATAAAAATGCTTTTAAAGAGATAAACTAACCACTAATTCAATCCCTAATGAAAACATAACTGCAGTTTCGCGATGTAAATATACTGATTTGATATGTTAATTGAGATTCAGGAATTTAATTATAAACCAATCAACAGTGTAACGGGAGAAAGACATCAAAGGATATCCTGTTCCTCATTTATTTAATAATTTAACATGTAGAGTGCTTAGACCGTTCTCATGGAGTTGTTTATGAGCCTAATTCTCTAATTATGCAGAGGAAGAAATTACATTAATAATGTCATTGTATAATTAAATATTATACTTGTAATCACATTCTCCTATCATGTCTAAGTAAGATTACATTAGAAAAATAAATACAAATAAATATTTGTTATACTTTAAAAGTATAAAAACCAGCTATCTTATTTAAATCCAATAATTATTTATGAACAAATCAGTGCAGTAGATTCTCAAATAGAAATTCCAATTACTTTGTGTCAACCATATATTTAACTAGGTCATCAACTTTTGTTAATATTATGAGACTTGTTTTAGAGTAAAAAAACTATATTGCTTCCTTAAGTGGTCAACAAACATACAATATTATGCAGTGTTTTACTAATGCATTACTCTATATTATGATACAAGCTATAAGGATCTTCAACTCGAGAGAAGAATTTTATCCAAACTTTAAACAGAATACTTTTAGTCTTATACATATACTTCTGTGATACCTTAACAGAGGTAAATTTTAATCCTCCATAAAAATATAATAAAGTAAAATTTAGTAAGTCATTTAACGCTAAACAATTACATATAACAATTGCATTACAAGGTGTAAAATAAGTCCTCATACGCCTGGATATATACCAAACGGACTGAGATATCTTAGATGTTTTATTACTGATGCAAAATAGGAAACGAAGATGGCAGACCTCGCTTCAACTGTTTGTAATAAAGGCTTCAACGGTGACCATTAGGCAAGGATATTAGTTAATGTAAAATCTCGATATCTGATTAAACATTATAATGAGTTTGACAGAGCGTTAGCAAAGTCTTACGAAATACAGTTAGAGCACAAATTGCTATACGAGCTTGGAGTTTAAACTTTATTTCTGCACAGGATAGGTCTATGTCCCTTTAGTCAATGTCTGCCATCCAGCCGGTATGCCGTAAATGATACGCAAGCTCCTCCTAAATAAAAGGATTATATTTTTAAAGATATTAATTTGTAAATATTTTTAATTTTGACTTGAATAAAATAATTATTCAAAACTAGTGAAACGAAAGATTTTATAGAATAAGAATATTTTGTAGACAGAGGGGTTAGAGCTAAAGTTTGAGATAGTGACTAAAGTTTTTATATTCTGAAATATAGTTGTTTGTGGCTTATAGTCTTCTATGTGTCAGATGGTAAAAGTTAATGAATATTTATAGCTGAGAGTCTGGTAACTACTGATGTTGTCTTTTCTGTGTGTCTGGTGCTGTTTCCAATTAACATGAATTCAGAGACTGTTACGTCATTTATACACGACATTTTTATTTTTGAACTTAATTGTTCTTAATTTTGTTATGTATATTCTACACTTTGTAGCTAATACAGTTTTATTACCGTTACAGATATAGCGTCGTCAAATGAAATAAATAATTCTTTTCCATTTCTGCACATACTTATTTAGATTAAAATCAATGCTAAATAATCCAAGATTCATAAATATGAATATTATACTGTAATTACTCATTCATAACAGATCTTTAGTTCATTTGCTAGAAGAATACAATATAGTTCGATATGATAAATTTTGTACCTTCAACTTTATATTCAATATTTTGATACGACTGCTAATTTGTACGTGTAATTAAATACTGGCGGAAATGAGAATTCTAAGTATTATCTTATTTCGTTTCAAGTAAAAATCCTGTTTGTACTTTTCATAATATTATTGAAAAGGTTTAGAAACCTTTATTTTAGGTTTAGAACATTGTTTAAAGAAGGCTTCAAAATTGGACTACAATAAACAAAGCGATCAACTAGAAATACTTTATATTTTGCGATTGGACAATGTCAGATCCATAGTTTATTGTTTCAGTCACACAATTTTATTACTTTTTACAATGTAATTTTAATTTTCATACCACATGTATTTCAAGATATTGTGTTATTGGTTATTTCAAGAGATGATGTTATTCGTTAAAATAACTATTGAAAATGTACTCACAGAGTACGCTGGAATAATTGCTTCTTATTATATACACCTTTTTGAATACACCTTTCGGCGTGTTAGTCACATAATACCAAAAATTAAGAAATTATTTAAATTGCAACTGTAGATTTACACAACCATGCCTTTTTGTATTCTTTCGTAACAGCCTGTTAATAGGCCCGACATAACTTTAAACAGTATGATAAGGCAGTAGTTTCTTCTGTGTACTTTATTACACTTTTCCATCGCATTGTACTTTTAAACAATGACGAAAAGTGAATAATAGTGAAGGGTACTTGGGGAAATTCAGGTAACAATTGCATTAAATAACTGTCAATAGTTCAGCACCATTGTTGTACAGAGAGAGTATGGAATTAATAGAATACTGAAGGGTAGGAAATATTGCTTTATTTCCACCGTACTTTTTTATACTCACTTTTATTGAAGAAGATGCTCTTCTAGAATCAGTTTTTATAGTCTACTGTGTTACGACCTGTTTTAGTCAACTGTTTTATAGCTCATGATATTTTATTTTACGTAAAGATGAACAGTAACTATAAAAGAACTACTCTTATCATTATTTTGGTATCTAACGTTTTCTGAGTCTTATGGCAGTGCCTAACGCCATGCCATTTCATGCTAATGATATCTTCAAAAGGCTCACGACGATGTGATTACAAAATCATGTATGTTTGTTCAAATCGGGTTTTTATCGAAAGCTTTAATTAAAACAAAATATTAAAAACTTAAACATTATTACCTTGTTTTAAGTTTGTCTTTGCCAAGGAAAAAATTGTAAAGGAAACAGAACTTCCCGGACATTAGCTATTGCTTTATGTAAAAATCAGTAATAGGCCTACTAGTCTGTAATATAATGTCTTCCTCAAGTGAATTACTAACAACACATAACTAAGTTAAAATAAGCAAACCACACAAGAGAGTTGTACAATCCTAAGTCAGGAACCACACTAACCATGTTGTGTGACAACTCTACAGACATTATCTCCAAAACATAAATTAACTTAAATAAACAAATACTAATTAATAACGCTTAACTAAAAAAAAAACAGAAAGCTTTCGGGCTGCACTGAATTAATAATCACTAAGAACTGAAGTATAAAGTTAGATATAAATAGTAATAAAATTCACTAAAGTAAATAAAAATTATATTTAAAAAAATTTAATTAATTGTAATGTTTGCTCAGTATACAACATAGAACACAAAATACATTACACCTAAATTTGATGTTGTTCTATATAAAGTTTGAAGTAAGTATTCAAATTAAAGGACTTTCATTTATAAAGACAAAGTGGAAACAGTTTGAGAAGCTAAATTGAAATACGTTCGTACTGGAGTTTGAGGAGTGATGAAAGTTTTATTCTTTATACGTATGTTTGTCAAGTCACAAACAAACACGTTGCATAAAATAACAGTTTGCATGACATTATGGATGTGGAACGTTAGAACTTTCTACACATAACACTTTAACTGTCACCCAGAATTGTTATTACTTCTCCCCTCTAATCTCCTGAAGTTTAAAAAGTGTAGTCTTGCATTTGAGAGAAATGAGTAGCCTCCTGAACTCTAGTGGTTATAACCGTTATTAAAACTTACTGAAGCTAAGTTTCTTTATTATATCTATTCCGAACACTAATAACAATTAAAAGGTGACAGGATACCTTAGAAGTGTACCGTTGGACGATAACACATGAGGGTGGTGACTTCTGAGGTCGTAGTAATAAATACTAGAAATGCAAAGTTTACTTATAAGTTCAGTTTAATTACGAAAACTTACAAGCACCACTTTTAGATATTAAAGGAAAAGTATGTAATGCCACGTTGCTGCCAATTAGAACATAAGAACTAAAAATGTATATCTTCTAGGTGGGCCTAAAATATCCAATGTTCTCTGAAATTATGCCTACGATTTTTTACCTTATAAGACATTAAGATTTTACTTCCCTTCGCAATGTGTAGACTCACAACCCGGGTGTCGGCGTCTTGGCACAAGACAATGGCGCTGTAGTCTAAGAAGGGTTATGTCTAGTCGGTGGTTACTAGACGATGAGTAGAAGTTAAGAAACTGGTAGCCATCTACTCAAATAATATGTGCCCTGTGAGCCGTGAGACACGTGGGACACGTAAACTCGCGGACAAAGCGCGCGAGGTCTGCTCGGTCACATAGTTGGGCTGCTACAAAGGGTTAGAAGAAAATATTCATCCGCGTGCCACTTAGGCGAGTAACTACTCCGCCGATAATTTAGTTCCGGAACATTGGATAAAAATAATATTAAATTATACTGGCTGACTAGGTTGCGAAATTTACATTATATGAAATTTAATTAACTAATTTACGGTACAGAATAGAGATCGAGAGATAACTAGAAAACATTGTTTTACCATTGCAAATCAACTATTATAAATTTATTACGTTTACGAGGGTTTACTAAACGTTTCGAAGTTTATTTCTATTCCCTAAACAACGTTAAAATTAATCAATATTGACATTCAATTAATGTGATTTTAGAATCGCGAACTTGAGTCCTTACTAATTTATATATTATGAAATATCCTTAATTAGTCAATATTCTCTAATTATCAAATAGTATAATAAATTTTTGTATTTCGAGTACGAATTAAAAAACCATATTGGTGGGTATGCAGTAGTTTCTTCAGAATTAGTTTTTGTTTCATACAAACTCATTACGATAGGATTTGAAGAGTTAAAATATACAGGTACATTGTAAGAGAACCTTGAAACTGACGAAGGTTGGTGTAGATTAAGTGTTTTAATGATGATGGAAAGAATTCATGTAGAGAAACGTGAATGAGAGTTTGGATCGTGCAGAACAAACATTTTAAGCTTGAGACGAACTTTAGAATTAACTTATCATAGGCTTTGTTAGTTTTTCAATAAATATAAAAAATATATAAATATTATGTCAGATTAGTTTACAAAACATAAAATTGTTTATAGAAAGTATTAAAAATGTTCAAGTAGTAATATTCAGAATACTATTTCGTCTTGTAATGTTGTAATATTGATTGATTAATAACTAAATTTTTAATTTCATTAGAAGACCTTATCGATGCCCCTTTCTCTAGAAAATTATAGCGGTGGAAATTTACTAATTAAAATATACTTTGTAAAATAATCTTTAAACTGCGAGTAACTAAGTGCATATAAGTGTTTTAATGATGTTGGAAAAAATTAATTTAGGGAAATGTGAAAGAGTTCACTCGTTGAGACACACTTTAGATTAAACCGTAGGCTTATATTAGTAAGTGCAAAATCAATCATACCCAGCAGGGATCACTTCTGGCTGGTTTATACCTACCAGTTGAACTCACCACTGGGCACAGCAAAAACCGATATGCCACTTCAATCTGGGCAACCTTATGGATGTCCAGTAGCGGCACATCACTAACCGCAAATGTTGAGATTCTGGGATTCATGGGCAATTCGATAGGTCTAGCCTACTGTGGAAATGGCTGTTGGAGTTGGTGGGGTTTGTTCCCTTACCTCAGAGGCTCTTGTTAACATCAACTAGGGTGTCCCCCTGCCTACTTTGACTGGAGAGGCTGGTTCACAGCTAGCCTCCCTTCTTCCGGGATGACTTTGAGATGTAGTGCCCTAATTCTTCCTCATGTATCTCGATAGGAGGCGGCCCCTACTCCCTAACCTTACCCATCCTGAATATCCTATCACTCCGGAAGCAGCGCAAAGATTCTTACAGGAATAAGTGCAATTTATAACTTCTTGTCCTAAGAGAACAAAAAAAATGCAAAATCAAAATTTTATTGCTGACATACATTTAAGAGCAATATCAGCCATTCTTATGGTATATCAAAAAATATATAAATAATAATGAAGATTGTGTCAGTTTTCTATTTGTTTGTAACAATTATTTGACTTTATTAAGTATAAAATAATGTAAATAAAATTTTTCTTGCAATATTTACAATAAAAGCTCATGGGATATTAATTTGATACCAACTTTATTTCTTGTTCAATTCAATGCAAACATTATCAATTTTACATTTTACCAGCGTCTTCTTATTGGAAATTCTAAATGCTTAATATATGATCGAACACTCCAATAAAATGAAAAAGTTTTATTTTGTGAGGCCTTTCGTGCTCAAAGAACACATCGTCAGACCCACATAACTGAAATAAAAGTTTTTATTTTTATTTTATTTTATTTTATTTTATTATTACTTTTATTTCAGTTATGTGGGTCTGACGATGTGTTCTTTGAGCACGAAAGGCCTCACAAAATAAAACTTTTTCATTTTATTGGAGTGTTTGATCATATATTAAGCATTATCAATTTTATATAAGAAAAGTGAGTTTTGACTAACAGCCCGACGTATAATGCACTTAAAACCAAGTGATTGTTCAATAATAAGAATGAGTTAAAATTCTCAGTATTATTTTATTGTAATTTGCGGCACCTACTCAGACATTCACCGAGCGAAATTATCTGTGTGGTTAACTACTGTCTAAAAAAAGTAAATAATAATAATAATATTAAGAAGTATGACCATAATATACTACAAGGAATGATAAGTTATCAAATGAACGGAGTTGCCTTCAACATAATTGACATAGACCTCCCGCCCTCTAAACTAATAATATATAATTAATATACAGCTGCCGTCGCACTACTCTAGTTTTATTTAATAAGATTAACCGAAAATACTACGATTCATTTTTCATTTTTGACCTGGTTACATGTATTAAAACATTTTGGACTACAAATATCATTAAACATTATAACATTTCTAAAGATCGTGATAAACTTTTCTGCATAATTGAAGCCACAATTCAGTATGGTTAAAAGATGGTAATCTCGATATTGTTTTACATATAAAAATTAGTTGGATATGTTTAATTTAAATTATTTAACCATACAATGAACTGGTCTGATTGATGAAAGAGAGTTAAAATAGAATAGTACGTAAAATAACAATTAATATATGTAGTAAAAGACAATAACAAATTATTAACAGTAAGAAGTACGTTAGATTCCCGGTAGTAAAATTGTTATCAGGAATAGTTCATCTGATTGAACACATTCCACAAACTAGGATATCATTCGCTTCTCAAACAAGTGAATTTATGTGTGGCGACTGTTTATCTAGCAAACACATAAACTTCTAAGTGGGACTAACAAGGTTAATAAATGGGAACACAGCGTCTCCATTAACTTTAACGGTATGACATTTCTTGGACATGTAAAGTAACTCTACCTAGTGTATGTCTCCATAAATGCTGCTAACTTAAGAGTAACTTCATAATAGTAAAACATGTTTAGCAAGTAATCGGAAAAGTACAGATGCTGCTTGTTGTAGTAATAAGTCATTGTACAGTAATAATGAAGTTTACAAAAATAAAAGGACAAGAGGTGTACAGGTAACGAACATCGTTATTTATTGGATCAACGTAAATAATATTTTTAAAGTTTTATTTAATGTCAGGACACACTTAGGTTAAATTTGTCAGTAATAGATTTGGCATCAACACCACTACCGCTTTATGTTTATTTTGTCTTCGACTCGTAAGAATCATTCTAAGGGTATCAAATATGTTGAGTTTGAGAGCATTTTCAGCCTTTACTGTTGGATATATGACAAAAAGTGACAAAACCTAAGTTTGTGTAGAAAATCTAATTTCTTCAACGATGCGATCAGCTTGGGATTTCTTCCTGTTTGAGCTATAATCCCTGATTTCACCGGGATATGGGTTATACATGTAAGAGTAGAATGTAACTGTGCAGTTTAAATTGTTTGAGGTTTAATAAATGGTTATAATCTACTTGGTGATTTCTATACAAACAAACACAAGGTGGAGTACAGACATAGTTCCCACAATAATTCTCCCAAATTAAATTTAAACGAAGGTCAGAGGGAATAAAAGCCATATCTTGTCATAAGGGTGGAAAGGAGTATGTGCAAGACAACAAGGGGAGTCTGTTTGAGTCCGTCAGAAGACGTCGTCAGTGGGAGTGAATTTGGCCACTCTGATGACGGTAGTTAGTGCCTCCCAGATCGTTCACCAGAGAGGATGGTCCACCGGAGATGATGGTCCACCGGAGATGACGGTCCACCGGAGATGATGGTCCACCAGAGAGGATGGTCCACCGGAGATGATGGTCCACCGGAGAGGATGGACCACCAGAGTAGATGGTCCACCAGAGGGGATAGTCCACCAGATTGGATTATCCACCAGAGAGAATAGTCCACCAGAGAAGATGGTCCACCAGAGGATGGTCCACCAGAGGGGATGGTCCACCTGTGGAGAGGGGGGATGCTGCGAGATTCACAGTCAGCTAATTTGTGTAGCGTAATTACTAACCAACTGAACTAAGAGATGGGCTGCACACAGTTCCAGTCTTGGCAACGTAAAACACTTAAGAGGGGCAACACGAGTTTCCAATCAGAGACAATGGCTCACAGATTATACAACATCATATATCTTTATGTAGCTATCTATAGCTCATTGAAAATTATATACAAGACTATAAATGTAAAATAAAAATAAATCAGTCTTAACGTGACATATTAATATGATGGAAAACAAGTATAAATATTATACACTGTTTCTTGCAGTATATATCAAGAATGATATTATTTGTTGACTTAAAATTTTATATACATATTATGTTACGCAATGTATACTGAGGTAAACTCCACATTAGTCATAAGAAATAAATATTTTTGACTATTTCAAATTACTAACATATAGTTGCTAACAATATTAAATGTTTAGTGTGTAAGGTATATTGAGCTATTACGATTATGATGAAATTTAAACGTAAATAAACTCCATGTATAACCAACTGCGCTAATCTATTGCCATTAACAAAGTACCAGTTATATATTAGAATAATTTATATATTTATAAATAACCTGGGAAAATTAATGGGTAACAATTCACACAGTATGGTACAATAGGTTTTTGTTCTCAAATCACATTTTGATGTTGATAAGAAATATTAAGTGTATTTTAAAAGTAATTTTAGCAAAGCAGAGCATTACTACAAATCAAAACAAATGTTTCCGAAAAAACATAAAAGCACACAAAGTGTGTAAAAAATGTATTTTTATTTGTTGAAAATAGTATTTTTATGTAAGTAAATGACCGTATTAAATTTTCTCGGTTCAGCAGAATGTTAAAAATAAAATATGTTGTTACAATTTTTATTTTATATTAAGATATAAATTAAATATCTAACTAAACTTTAAAAATCGATACTAACATTTTATGCAATATGATCGCTTTAATTTATTCATAATAGTTTTGATTAAGGAGACGACTGGAAAAGGTGACTAGTAAAGTTCGAAAGCAACAAATTATTTAATCTGAGAAACGACGTAAAAAAATTTAGATGAGCGTTGTTTAACTAATATTTCATACCCATTTCAACACGTTGACTGCTACAGATGACCAAGTACGTTTGCTGTCTTATAAAAATAGTTATCGACCCAGAGTAAAGGCACAGACGATAAACTGAGTCAGACAACAGTTATTTATTTCTCAATTTATAATATATCTGTGAATGTATATTATTCAATTAATTGCTTAGTTTTTCCTTTTACTAATTGAACCATTATGTGACATAGGAAATATAATATGCAGGATGAAAATTAAATGAGGCTAAGTGATGCGCAGTATGGCGAGTGATGTTCCAGGAACCGGATATGTAGGTCGGGGCATTTTCATTAAAATTCTATTCTTTATTAAACTGTGCAATTGAAAATGTTCACATAATATTACAGTTGGCAATTTAATTATATTACTGCAAAGAGACAATAATTTAACGTTTTTCCACATAATATAGCTTGTATATTTTATTTTATAGTAGCAATGGCGCAGTGTAGCGGATACGAAGGTTATCGCATGATAAACGATTCAAGTAACGTCAAGCGTGGCTGCTTTTTACTGCACTGTTTGCCATATAAGTCTTGAGACCGTAGAGGGAGTTTATAACCATGAAATTGTTAAAATATAGTCACATCACAGGGGTATAGAGTAAATGGTAAAATATTTAACTAATTGTTTAGCGCAATTACTAACCAACTGAGCTGAGAGATGGGCAGCTCACGTTTCCAGTCGGGGAGCTTAAAACACGAGGGGAAACACTAGTTTCCAATCAGCCCAGACCAATCAGAGACAATGACTCACAGATTATATATAAAACATCATCTGTCTCTATTGTTGATGTTCTCATCTCATTGAGAATTAGTTATCAAACTACAAATGAAGAATAAACCAGTTTTAACGTGAGATTATATTCATTTATATTATAAAGGAAAAAATTTATAAATATTCTACACTTTCTCTACAAGAATGATATTATTTATAGACATGAGATTTTATATCCATTATACGCGAAGCCCGTTACGCGATATATGGTACTAGGCGTACTCCAAATTAGTCATAAGAAAAATATATTTTTGCCTATTTCACATTACTAATAGATGTGTACCAACAGTATTAATTCTTTAGCGCATTACATATGTTAAGTTATTAGGAGTAAGATGAAGTTATACCTAAACAAACTGCATGTATGACCAACTGGGTTAGTCTATCGTCATTCCCATATTATCATTTAAATATTAGAACGGTTTCAATAAAACGCTTGAAAATGTATAGGTGACAATTCATACAGTGTGGTGAAATAGAGTTTTTGTTCTCAGATCACATGTTTGCTGTTTGTAATAAATATTAAGTGTATTTTATAAGTCCTTTTCAAAGTAGAGCATTACTAAAAATAAGAAACCAATTTTTTCGAAAACAAACAAAGTGTGTATGAAAGTGTATTTTTATTTGTAGAAAAGGATGTTTTTATATGAGTAAACAACTATAATAAAATTTTCGCGGGCGTAGTAGAGTGTCAAAAATCAAAGAACTTTTTATAAATTCATATTTTTGAAACGCTATTAAGGTATAAATTATATAACTAACTAAACATTAAAAATCTCTATTAACATTTCATGCAATATAATCGTTTTAATTTATGTATAATAATTTTTATTAAGAAGATTACTAGCAAAATTTGGAAACGATAATCTTTGAAATATCGTAAAAATAGTTAGATGAGCGTTGTTAAACTAATATTTCATAATCACTTCAACACAGTGACTGCGCTATCTGTCTTATTAGAATAGTTATCAACACAGAGTAAAGGCCAGCAGTGAAGGTTAACACACGATGAACTGAGTCAGACAACAGTTATTTAATTCTCAATTTATAATACATCTGTGAATGTATATTATTCAAGTAGTTGGCTCCGTTTCTGCTTTTACTAAATGAACAGGAAATATAATATGCAGGGTGAATAATGTGGGAGATGCGGCTTACTGGCAAGTGATGAGCTAGGGACTGGATATTTAGTTTGTGGCAATTTTATTGGAATTCAGTTCATTGCATTTCATAAAACATGCAACTGATGTACCGTATTCTTTATAAAACTTTGCAAATGGAAATATTTCACATTATATTACAGATGGAAATGTAATTATAACACTGTAATGAGACAATAATTTAACGTTTGCCCATATTAAATGAAATAAAGTTTATTTCCGTTACAATTACAATACTATTACAATTAGTAGTAATATAAGAATTGGTAATTAATATATGAACAATAAATAACTAAAAGTATTATACGTAGCGTTTGGAAATAAGCCTACGTGGCCAAGCAGCCTGTGCGTAGGATAGAGTCGTATTATTAATAAATAGTATGTATATACAAACTAATCTCCTAGGAATGTAGTACTGGTATCTCTTTTAAATTAAAATTATCATCGCCATTAGTGTCTTCCAGTAAATAGAAAAAGGTTCGAATAAAGAAAAATTAAATTTGTTACATATATTTATAAATAAGGTCTGAGGTATATAAAAAGATTTAGTATTTGAATATGACTTAATTGCATAACAGAAATTCCCACTCTATTAGAATGCCTAATATTATAAGAATGTGACGTTGAAGAGAAAATTGATTACATGTTTGTAAATATACTTTTTATATACAACTGGCATAAGGAAAGAATTGAAGTTTCATGAAAAGATTGTAAGTCGGTTTTCTCTTACTTTTCCTAAACCCTGTTTTACAATAATTTTCTGAATAAAATAAGAGGTTCAAGGACCGATTCCGATATCCTACCCATATGCAATGTTTCCAAATGATAATTGAGAGTGTACGTAAGCAAAATACGCAGTTTTAATTTCTTTTTTTTAATATCACTTAATATAATATTGCTGTTATGTTATATCTTCTACTGACAATAACGCAGTGTAGGTTATCGCAAGATAAACGAATTAAGCAACGTCAAACATGGCTGCTTATTGGATGGGTGACCACTATAAGCAATTCGCCTGTCCAGCCATTAGTTGTGGTTGGAGATAAGCCTTTAAGCCGTTGGTCCCCAGGTGAAATGTCCAAGAGGATTTCAGGACTAACGTCCCCTTGTTAAATAATTTTACTGATTATTTGAACTGATACAGTAACATGATGTACGTAATAAATGACAACTTTTACTTAATTTTTCTGATTCACTGAGAATTTTTTCCTTTTCACAAAGAACTGTAAAATTTGCGTATTGCTTTGCCACTTGCAAATAATTCATAGTAATGTTTGATCTTTTATGAATTGTAAGAACAAAATTATGGCAGTGAAATGCCTTGGAATTGTTTTGAAAGTTCTGTTTATTGGAATAAAATCTATTAGATACTTTCCTATTCATCCTTGCCAACGTAACCGGCTGATCTACACAATCGTGTATTTCGTTCCATTACTTTAACTAAACAAACGAGAACTTTCGATTGTAAAATGTGCTCATTTGTCCTATCACTAATCTATTTATGTAGTAGTATATTTGTATTCCAAAAAATGTAAAAATTAAAATACATCTTAAATAG
The DNA here is from genome assembly GCF_021130785.1 of Homalodisca vitripennis. Classification (NCBI taxonomy): domain Eukaryota; kingdom Metazoa; phylum Arthropoda; class Insecta; order Hemiptera; family Cicadellidae; genus Homalodisca; species Homalodisca vitripennis. The sequence continues at coordinate 162,129 of NW_025776238.1, read as the reverse complement.
ATTTTGGTTCAGATTAAAATAAACAAAATATAATGTTGATAGTAATTAATATCAAATAAACAAAAGTAGTGGACAAACCAGTTTTGTCGTTAATGTGGGTTAATATTAAATTGTTTTTTTTTTCAATCATTCAAGAATACATCATAACTGTTTAAGCCATAAGCTGGAAAAGGTTTCATTCAAAGTAATAAATATTATAAGCGCTAGTGCTCTCAGAAATTTCTGTCCTGATTAAATCGCTTTTCTTTGCCAATCCTGGGGTGTTTAGTACCAAGAGATAAGTTTTAGAATAAGAATAAATGGAATTGATAAGAAAATTAATATTTCCTTGTCTATTTGTTTTTAGGAATGCTCATACTACAAAATGTATTAAAACTCCAATAGTAGATTCATAAAATTAATAGGGAAAAAATTAATATCTATTCACTTTCAGCTTTCCACATACTACAAAACTTTATAACATCCAATATTAAAATGAGAATATATAGTACTGGAAAGAAGTTTAATATGTCTTTTTATATTTCCTGTCAAGCATATACATAATGCACATATTTATAGAGTTTTTTTAACTATGCCGTATTTTATAAATTGTGGGTTTTCTGAAAATCTGAATCTTTTCGTCACCAATTCACTCTAACTCCTGCATAATTAAAAGCACAGTTTATACATTGTTATCAGACGAGATCACTCCTGACAAATTTCCCGGCTTGCCGACAGCATAAACCTAACGATGTCATCACTTAGTTACATAGTCCAAAAATAGATTGCTTTATTGATGGAAGCAAATTTATCGCACCGCTTATATGGTAAAAATATAATTTCCTCTGTTCACACATCCATGAGGATACGTAATAGATCCGACGTAACAACTTCAAATCATAAATAAAATGTAGTTGTCTTGTTGATGATTTTGGTAACTCCGTCTCTATCGCAATCAAAGCCTTTAGGAAGATAAGTTTTGCAATATTGGATAAAATAAAAGTGTTTATACTTTTTTAAACCACTAGCACGTTGTACTAATATCAAGGATCTGGTAGTCGTCCGAGCTTTTGAATTAAGTTATCATGGGTATATAAATTATGTCTACAAACACGCTAACCCAGCACCTATTTCATTATCAGAACCAGCCGTCACTCATTTTCCATTCATAATCTGATTATCTTGTTACATCCCTCCCTTTCTATAAGAGTTTTCGCCAAGTTGGACAGATTTATAAGCTAAAATACGTAAAGAACCGCATCATTCGGTTACTTACCTAGTCATTTGGACATTTTTAGTAACAGATATAATACATTCGAGAGAAGACTTTCAAACTTTTTTGATTTTTAAAACTCGCTGCCATACAAATATTAGTTTATCCTTCTATTACCATAGTTTATCACTTTTATCGTTTCTGTTATTCTACTTTTATTGTTGTCATTTATAGCATTTCTTTTCTTATGTTGTTATTATGCTGTGCAGGATTATTTATAGATCTATCTTGGTCATACTCTATACCGATGCTGTTGAATTACTGCATGCCTACCTATACTTGTTTTATAATATTTGTCATAATAGCTTTTCACTTTAGGTTTTAATTTAATTTAAATATTTGAATTTTCTATTATGTATTGGTTTTTGACCGTTGAAAAAATCCATAAATAATTTTACCTAATAGATTTCTTTAGCCTCAAATTATATTTTTAGGTCAAGGTTTTAGTAATGACAAACGGATCGTTTCAAGAAGTTTCCATCGTCTGTAAATTGCTTTGCGTCGGAGAAATGGAAGTTTTATTGAAGTGGCGTTATTTATATCCCGGTAGTAACCGAGAAATATTAACTGTAACGAAGGGTGAGATCGATAAATCGTGTTTCACCACACCCAACACGAGAGTAAACATGTTAGAATCATCCCGCTATCTATTTGGGTGTCTTTGTGTACAAATTGTGTTGTGAAAACTTTCTTCCACTTTCTACAGACATAAAACACTTTGCAAAGTCAATGTGCCAGTTGAATTGTATGAAATCTTAAACTGAGTAAATATGCAGTTTCTGTTTACTACAAATATGCATGTTCTATCTCTTTATATAAATACAGATAAATCAATACTTAACACAAAGAATAATAAAGGAATCGAACTTATGTAAGATACCACAATTGGGCAAACATATGGAAGGACTGTACATTTAAGTTTAGAACCTAGAAGGAAACGAGCTGTTAGTTGGAACAAGAAACATTTACTTACTATTTTTCAAGTTTATAAGACTTTTCATTCAAGAGTTATCGCACAGACGGGCAAAATAAATGACGGATAGACACACTGACGGACAGACACACTGACGGACAGACGAACTGAAGGGCAGACGAACTGATGGACAGACGAACTGATGGACAGACGAACTTATGTAAAGACGAACTGGCGGACAGACGAACTGCTGGACAGACGAACTGATGGACAGACGAACTTATGTAAAGACGAACTGGCGGACAGACGAACTAATGGACAGGCGAACTGCCCTTTAACGTTTGGACATTTGCGTAATAATATATGTTACATTTAACATATCAACTTATATTGTTCTAAAAGCTATTGTAAAACTAATATAAAATATAATTTTGTTTGAATATGATAAAAACAAGTTGGGTTTTACATATGTTGTTCTAAAATATAACGTAAAACATCAGGTACATAACTTATATAATCTTCAACACAAGTGATTTAGATTATTTTGTAAAAATGCTGTTCGTTGCTCAAACATGTTTATTCCAAATAATTTATAATATCTGAGCAGCTATATTTTGTTAAACACTTGTAACAGTTAATTCTAAACCTAATATCATTAATAATAATTAATATTATTTGTTATATTTTCTATAAAGTTTAGGTAAAATTCACAAATCATAAATTTGAATGGTGAGGATATGACAGAAAACAGAAATAACAGGAATATTTAATCAATTCATTTATCCGTCACACATGTAAATGCAGGATTCTTCTAAGCTCTTCGTCTCTCCATTTTGCAACAACGTGATTTGCATTTCTCATCTAGAATCTCAATTAGTATGTATATTAAATCAGTTATGTTTTGCTATAAAGAGAGATAACGTATTATTAAAACTTTATTATATATGAGGTTTGAAAATTACGAAATGATAGATATCTAACATTATAAATTGTGTTAACTGTGTTTAGTGTCGGTTGAAGAAGTTTTTACTTGGAATTAGATAATTTTGATGTTAAAGAGAAATTGCATTGAAGCTTATAAATAAAACTGAATTTTAGCAGAACTTTAGCGATTAATCCTAAATCAAATAATAATGGCCTATTGCACAGGCAGACGAACAACGAAAAAAAATTTAAGATACTGTTAATGTCCAAGCAAACTGTAATTTTAGTTTGAATTTTGAGTTTGGGTATATTTTTTTACTGTTAAAAATAATATTATAGTCACGGAAAATACCATTGTGTAACATAAATAAATTTAAATAAAAATATGTATTTTATTGGTGGAGCGTTCAATGAAGCTTCTCCAGTTAGTTACTACTGTCTGTAGGCACGGCTACTGACGAAGGAGTTGATATTGAGAGGTTATATTTGGGCTGAAAATATCCCATGGATCCATATACATCTGAATTTAAAATTGTATCATCATATTTTTTGATTTGGAGTCTAAAGTTTTGTCTATCAAAAGTGATTCTGATTATATTGGGTGAGTGTATAATGATTTTTGCAGCTTAAACGACACGGAATAAGCTTAATAGTACATCTAGGATATTGCGAAGACCATATTACTTTTTTACGAGCCATTAAACATCTGCCTTCTTTAATACTGTGAGTTTAATTTGAAAATGATAAAATACTTTCTATTACTCCAGGGCAGGATTATGGTCGCTGTGAGGCACAAGCGTAACCACGCTTGCTGACGAGATGTCTGCCGTGCGTTTAATATTGTATGGAAGAGATCGAGAGATTTACTTTCTTTCCATGTAATTATGTAAAACAATAGTAATAGCTATTATTTTACAACTTTTCAATCCTACTTTGTAACTAAACTATAAACAGCGTTTTAACGCATGCCTTTAATGGAATACTTAATAAAGTTTTGACAAAGGATCACTAGTAAAGAACTGAAACGACAGAAATATTTATTTAATTCCTTTAGTAATACATATGCAAAAGCTAGCTTATTCCAAGTTCTTATTCAAAAATCACAACGTAAATTTGCATTTTTCCACCTGTAACCACTTTATAGTTTTTAATATAAGTTTATATTCTATGTTGTGAACAAGTAAGACATTTTATCAAATCCGTGAACTAGATGTTGTGTGATGATAAAAATCATGCCCTAACCCGTTTTCCTTCTATGTTAAACAAATAAATGTTATATATAAATGTTAATTATAATTTAAGAACATTTTATTTTTAATTATTTATAATTGAAGAAAATTATTCGATGTTAATTTTAATAATTTTTCTCAAACTATTTATATACATAACTATTTACTACTCATATACATAACGTAAGAATTTCACAATTGTAGCTTCAGTAGTTTTATATTAATATGCATACAACATTTAACTTCGAGTATCAAACCGTTTTTCCATTTTTGCTATATTGAGGGAAGAACTGTATATTTTAAAGTCCCTTAATTTATTGAACCACACTAATACCTTAAAATTGCGATAAACATGTCTGAAGTGTAATTCTTTAATTAAATATAATATTTGTGAACGGCGTAGCCGTAAAACATAAAGTTAATGTACAAATTCATTTGGAAAAGGGTATGAATGGAACCAGATAGTACCAAATACGTGTAATAAAATTTAAAAATTATTTACATCAACATTTAAAATAATGATTATGTGTATGAGTAAGACCGAGAACTTAAAAATAAATATTTTATTAATTTAATAAGATACTCATTTCTAATTATTTACATTTCAATGTTATATACCGTCCAAAAAAATAAACCAAAACACTAAAAACTTAGTTTTTAAAAGTTATTATATTTTAAACAATTTTGTTTTTAATAAATTAATTTAAATATAAAATTTTATATAAAATACTAAGATATAGAATGTGATTTTGTTTAAAGATTAAATGAGATTTCGTAAGAACTGTTCCCACTTATTTTACACAGGTCTAATAATCAATAATAACAACTGTAGAATACAAATATTTATAAAAGTATTAAATTTCAATCATATTTGGCATTGTAAAAAATAGATACCGACTGATAAGAAATATTTCAGAGTAAAAACACGCCTTAGAATAAAGCTTACGTGGCTTGCCAATAAAACAGAAAAGGCTTTTAGTTTTATCAACATAGTGAGAGGAAGCACACACTCTACTTTAAGTAGGAATACAGAGAAAATTGGAATAGGGATGGAATCTCGTAAGATAGAAGATTCCGAAACTTTACGATACTGAAATATATGGAACTTGTCTCCTTGACATTTCTGTGACTCTTCAACTAGAAAATGGCGTTTTACAGTTTGCAAGTTTGTCATTCCGAAACTTTTAAACCATAATTCTCGCAGAGTATAATTTTTTTAAATATTATTTAGCGTAAGTTAAGTGATAAGAGTAATTAGGAAATTGGTATTTGGCTGAGTGAAAGCGAACTTAGGTGGATGAGACAATTTCATTTTTGTTTTATCAGTCCACTTGTTCACATTATATCTCAAACTCGAACTGTGTTATAGTCTTCAAACTTTCTATGAAGTTTCACTACTATATAAGCAACTCTAAGTTTGATGATGGTGTCACTATATAATATTTGGCTGAGAGCTGGAAAATATTTCTCAGCGGTTTCATTGATAAATATAATAGCATAGAAATAAAATTAGTAAAATCATGGGATTATGAAATTTTCAAACAAACTTAATACAATTATATACCTTAAATGTATAGTCCAATGAGTTCAGCTTTAGATTTAAAATTTGTCATGCAACATCAGCGAAGCTTTTTACTAGACAAGTAGTTTGGCGTAGTCTAATTCGTAATTAAAATATTAGCATTTTCAGATCTAGTAAAAGATTTTATTTCACCACACTAGCACACAAACATATATATGAAAATAAATTACTAAAACCCTTAGTTTTTATAGTTAAGTTAGAATACGTACTTTTTCATTCCAAACATGATATATTAACCACAATTAAAACAACAATTAGCAAGAAATATTATTCTTATTATAAGAATCATTATAACTGTAAAGTAGGGAACAACAAATGTTCTGAGAACAATGATGCAGATGAGGTCTCGGGAAGCTTTACTAAATCTGTACAAACTGTCAAAGCGAGAACAAAGCGGCTGTCAAAGTTTACAACAGAGAACTACATCAATCGCCAATTTTTTTCCAAGTGCCCAGGCCTACTACAGTTGAAACATAACTTTGCGTTCTGAACAGTACCTATTTTAGTCTCAACATGTCGTGGATACATGTGGTTAACATTTGTCTAATTTAGGTTATCAATAAAAGCTGTGGTCTTATTATAGATACACAAATTCAAACTCTTCTCTGCAATGTTGCACACACTCTAAACATATGGTCAGCAAGCGTAGTTCGCGTTCGCCCCAAAGCAGACATCATCCTTGCTCGGAAAAAATTCCATTTAAATTTCAATACAAAAGTATTAAAGAATTAAGGCTTTACATAAAATAGGTCTATATACTAGCTGAGCACAGATTCACAATGCAACTCTCTTCGACTTTAAACAAGCATAAACACTTTTCATAAGTCATGTGCAAGTTTAAGTGCATGAAATCTTGAACCAAGGAAACATGAAGTTGCTGCTTATTACAAAGTATGCGTGTGATAAAAATATAAATTAAGATATGCCAATACTCAATATAAGAAGTATCACAGGACTATATATAACGCAATACGCACAAACGGACAGACAGATGGACAACATTTCTTCTATAAACGGACAAACATCTATAAACTAAGATTCAGTTTGAAGGAGATTTCATTAAAGACTAACCGTAGAGACTAGCAGACAAAATTTCTTTTACGTTTGGACCACGAAGTCAATAGTGATCTTTTTTGGATCTAAAGGAATCCATATATCAGGTTTTAAGGCTCCTTTGTATAAAACTTTGTATCAAAAGTTATTGAACATTCAGACTGGGAGAGAACGTCTTGATTTCTAGAAACCTTTGAATAAGCCTTGATATATTTCTCCTTGCAGTAACTTCACAGTGTTGAAGTCGAAATATATCCTGGCCACTGCGGGTAACGAGTCAATGTTTGGAGATTACTCAAATGAAATCTATGTAGCCCGAACAATATAAAAACATGTATTTAACCTAATAACACACATACATTGTTATTTTCGTTACAGATAGCTAAGTGTAAGTTTCGAATTTTGTTCTTATATTCATATTCAACGCTTTCTTGAAGCATGTGAATTCAAAGCCAAGCATCACAAAACAGAAAATTTGGAGTTGAATCTAACACAGCTTAATTTAACATGGTACCATTTTACGCATACTACAGCTCATATTAGTTCACTTATCTCGTATAATAGTAGCTTATATCACACTACCTTAATATAAAGAATAGTATGATTAATATAATTACGTATAATGTTGTAACACAACATTGTCCAATTAGCAGTTATCTAGTTTACTAGGATATTACTCGTAGATCTCCTGTCACACAGCCAGGCCGTACGCCTATAGCTAAATCAAAGCAACCTAACTAACGTAATTTAGTCGGTAATTGCTCAAGGAAGAGCTCACACAAAGGAATCTATTTGCATCGTGACCACTAACCACACTGTAGGCCTAAACTTCAGTCCGATCCAGACTAAAATTCTAATGGTTTCATCGACTAACAAATTTACAGGTATGTTGATCAATCATTTTATAAGTTCAAATTCAATCTTGTTTATTTTCAAAAAATACATAAATACATACAATTTACCTTCCAGTGCACCTCAATTGGCGCGTGAGGGAGCCCAGTTGAATTATACTTACAATTTTATTATTTTTAGTCTTCAAATTATCCAATTTATATTCTTATAACATTGTCTTCACTTAAACCAAATTAAAAAACCGGAAAAAATCAGTTTAAATCTAATAAATAATATACCAGGATATTAATATAATATAATAACCTAAAATAAAGCAGCATTAACAACAATACGTAGAAAACGATGTTATGACAAGCATTAATAAATAAATATGTACTGTAGGTGGTAACACGCAATATAATTATATATATATATATATATATATATATATATATATATATATATATATATATATATATATATATATGTATATATATATGTATATAGGAATATAATATAAGGAGCAGCCTCATTCATTTGGGTTATTTTCTTGCATATAATTGTAAGATAATTAACAGTTTGAAACTTATTCTAAATATGTGTTCTCCCAAGGAGGATCAACTTCAGGCTGATGTATGCCTTCCAGTTGAAACTACAATATGTGCATCAAAATCCCATGTGTCTATCTGGGTAACCCCGTGATTGGCCAAGTGGCACAATTATTAATCGAAAATTTTACAGATATCGGGAGGGGAGTATTAAAGATGTAAATAATTTACTGCATAGCAAAATACAGGCACCTAAAGCGTTATGTTTTGGTTCTTAACCAAAATATCATAAAGTGTGTGTGGGAAATTTTTTGTTGAACTTTGTTTCATTGTTATAATCTTTTTAGGTTTCCCACAAGTTAGATATTCTTTTAATATTGGTAGCTAAATTGACCGAAACTCACCGAAGGTTGGTTGATATTGGTTGGTTTGCTATTGTTATGTATGATGCCTCAATAGGATTGCTTTAAAAAATTCTCCCTATTTTGGTGATTTTTCATTGATGATTTATTGCAATAAGACTAGCAGTGATGATCAATTTTAAAATTTTGGAATGGTAATGTTTTTATTATTTTCTTGGTGTTCATTAATTCTAAAATTTGGTTATTTTTTGTGTCTCTCGTATGTATTTCCTATTATTATAAAGCATTTTAAACTGTAAACAGACCTTTTAGCGGATTTCTCTATTGCTTTGGTGGTTTGATTTTTACAAAACTTAGTCTAAGAATGTTTTGTGGGTTTTGTTCTAAAAATGGTTTCAATATTATACTTTCTGCTTATCTGAGTAATAATATTATTTAGACGCAAAGTTTTAGACTGTAGGCCAGTTCGTTCTTGAGACGCCATGCGGAGGATATACAGACAGACACAAGAGACTTACATTTTCCAGTTCGTGAAGTGACAGGCTTTAATAACGCTTAGTCAGTTTCTCCTGTTTATATTACATTATTTTATTTTCATAAATTTTTAATATAATACTCAATGAAACCTCTCGCTGCAGTTTGTCTAACGTTGGTTTTAAAGTTATTTCGTTGTAATTAATGTAGTAAGTAATGTTTCGTTGTTATTTCACATAAAAAATGTAGGCGTTCCAAAAGTATTTAATTAGTGTCAAAACATTATCATTAACAGGAACTGAAATCTTTTTAGAATTTGGGGAGAATAAGTGGGTGAAAACTACACAAAAGCAAGGCAGCAGTATGACTAAAATAATAACTAGCTTCATTTATATACGACATGACCTCGATAGGTTCGTTATCCATACTCATTCAATCAACCGTTTTATATTTTTGTAATTGTATCTAGGCTTAAAAAGCAGTAATAATATTAAAATACAGCAAGAAACATAAGTAAAAATTGACCATAGAAATAAAGAACGCAATTATTTTATGCATGGAATATGCTAATGGAAATTAAATATGACGCTGTCACAGACCATGTACTAAGTAGAATGTAAACTGGATCTAAAATAAAAATTTTCATTCCATTAACCCTTTCCCGGCATGTTAACAAAAAACACGATTACTCTACCCTGCTACAGGATCGTGTCTAAAACTTCGTTGAGCATACAGTGTGCAACTGATGAGAAAAATGAGAATATCTCTCTACCTAGATTAAACTATATTTGATAGTCGATGTCTCTAAATGTCAAATAGTGATACAAAGAGTTAATGTCAATGTGATACAAAGAGTCCATTTTGAGATTTTTCGTCACCGACTTTTTTCAGATTTCTTCAAATGAACATGTGTCCAGATATCAGGATTCAAGTCTCTGGCAGTCTCATATTTCAAACAATGCACTCAGAGTCAGGTGAATTGGTGCAAAACTCAACATTCTCTTTGCACCAACTCTTTCCACCATGGCTACGTTATGTACAGTAATTCTTATATTGTAGTAGATAGGACATGGTAGTTTTAGATTTCTATCGATTTAACTACAGAGAAATAAAAGTCTAGCTGTAATACTTGAGTAGTTAAACAATTAGTGTCTAGCTAGTATGTATGTAATTAATCACTCGTGCATATTCATGCAATGATTACTTTTTCCTAAATCTAGCGCTTTGTCACGATCACTTTCATAAATCTTTTTTTAATGAAATATTAGCCCCTCGATCAACTTAACGCCTGCCTGAACAACAACACTTACAAGATTTATAACAAGCTTGTTAATTTTACTTTCCTGGTTATCTTATCTTTGTGAAATATTCTTATCATAATCATAACACTGTAGATGATTTTCTGATCTCTCAACCCCACCCTGGCTTCTAAACACCAATTTCAACATTATTTTATACACCCAGAAAATTAACATACGGGCCGAAGGCAAATTAAAATAATGCGGTTGTGGTGTAGGTTACACTTATTTTTGACAGCTTTATGGTTAGTGTATCCTATACAGTGTTCTTTATGACTTGACAGCTTTAGAAAAAGTAAATAACATTTCGAAAATGCTTTTTATTTTGTTCTAACATAAAACTATGATGACTGTCCGAAGACCAGTTATCAATTTAGTTACATGGGTTCCCAAAATTGTCAAACTTCTCTATTACTGTACAAGGAATTATGACTAGTATAAGCAGCACTCGTTTTTTGTACATTGTACATTTGTGTTCTCATTTATTAACCTTGTTAGTCCCACTTAGAAGTTTATGTGTTTGCTAGATAAACAGTCACCACACAAAAATTCATTCGTTTGAGACACGAATGACCTAGTTTGTGGTACGTGTTGAATCAGATGCATTATTCCTGAAATAGTTGTACTTCCGGGAATCTATTTCTCATTGTTAAATATTTATTAGTATGTTTTGTTTTATTATATATACAATATATATATATATATATATATATATATATATATATATATACAGATATAATAAAACAATATATACAATATATATATATATATATATATATATATATATATATATATATATATATATATATATATACAAGGTGTTTGAAAAGTCTGGGTACGGCTTTGTAAACTATTTTTCCTTGCTATTACCATGACATGCCAACCATGAGGAGATGGCCCACAGAGGAAAACATGGAAATCTTAAATTAAAGCTTGGGTCGGCGTTTCACTCTACTAACCGATGTGTTTTCACTGACTTTTTTTTAATTAGCGAATTATGTCATAAATTTATAACACAATAAATAAAACTAAAATGAATTCGTTGACTTTATGTTTATGAATTAATTAACCTCATTTGAAAGAGCTCACTTAGTAGAGTTGAATGCCGCAAACCGCATCTCAAAAGGTTTATCCAATCAGAAATGGCGGGTTGTTTTAGGTACACAATGTGAAGTACATTATGCGATGCCATTTCTGACTGGATCGTCGTATTCTGATGCGAAAGGCGGCGTTTCACTCTACTAACCAATGGTTTCACTGATTAGTATTTATAAAAAATAACAATAAAATATAATTCAAAAATTAACTGGTAAGTTAACTATTTCACCAACAAAGAACAATGGTAGAACTTAAGTATTTGTATTATCCACTTTAAAATTTTTAAATGTTTAAACTAATTTATTTAAGAACTTGGATGTTTACTATTGTAAAGGTTTCCATTCATGGATGCTGCAACTTTCTAATGTTAGACAAAATAACCTGGGTTTTCCCTCCTTATAATTTCAGGTTGTTATCAACAACAGACAAAGTCCTACATCTATTAATTCCTGTTACGGGAAATCAAATTTTCAGTTCTCAGTTCTTTCAGATTTTTGTGAGTGCGCGTACAGTGTTAGTTGTTTCTAGTTTAAAATTGTTGAATTTCAAGTTAGTACCGAAAGAGAAATGGAATTATCAGACTTTGAAAGAATTAATATACTCATTATGAGGGGATATGTTGACCTTACCAAACCGTATATGGCTCTTACCAAACCGTAGCATATTTATTTCATGACAGATTTCCGAACAGACCTGTTTCAAAAAGTTGTGTTGTCACTACCGTCCGCAGTTTCGAAGAAAATGCAACTGTAAAAGACCTTCGTCGCAGTGGCAGACCTAAAACAGCGACTAATGAGGACATGGCTACCGACGTACTTGTAACAGTCATTGAAAAGCCACATTCGACTACCAGGAATCTTGCTATTGCGTACAACATTAGTACATATTCTGTCTAAAAAATTTAAAATTTAAAAAAATTACCACCCTTATAAGGTACATCTTGTACATGAACTATCCGAGGAAGATTTTGATAGACGTATCGAATACTGCGATACAATGATGCAAAAGTTAGATACAGACCCGAATTTTGTTAACAACATTGTTTTCTCAGACGAAGCAAGTTTTTTGTTAAATGGAAATCTCAACCGACATAACTTTCGGTTCTGGTCAGATACAAACCCTCACTGGATGAGAGAAGCTCACACCCCCAACATCCACAAAAAGTGAATGTTTGGTCAGGCCTGATAGGATCCAATGTAATCGGTCCTTTTATTATCGATGGAAATCTAAATGGGGATACTTGTTGGTTGACAGAATTATTCCAGCTATCCGAAATTTGGGATTAAATTTTTATTCTGTTTGATTTCAACAAGATGGAGCCCACCCGCATTATGCGGTAAACGTACGTGATCTTTTGGACCAAACATTTCCAGAACGGTGGATAGGTTGGAGAGGAAAAATATAATGGAGGAAAAAAAGATCACCAGACCTGTCACCTTTAGATTACTTCTTTTGGGGATATTTAAAAAATAAAATTTATCAAACCAAGTCTTATGACATAAACGAATTAAGACAAAGAATATTACATGAAGCGGCAGAAATACCTCCTGAAATACTACGCAATGTTATGGATGGATACTTCAACCGGCTAGCTCACTGTCAAACTGCAATGGGAGAACAATTTGAACATGTATTGTAAATAAAAGGTTAGTTGCAAATTATTAATAAGTAAGTACTTTGTTCTAAGACTGTATTGTCACATAGTGAATAAAATAGCATTGCTAGTGTTTAACTATGTTAATTCATAAACATAAAGTCAACGAATTCATTTTAGTTTTATTTATTGTGTTATGAATTTATGACATAATTTGCTAATTAAAAAAAAGTCAGTGAAAACACATCGGTTAGTAGAGTGAAACGCCGCCTACCGCATCAGAATACAACGATCCAGTCAGAAATGGCAGCGCATAATGTACTTCACATTGTGTACCTAAAACAACCCGCCATTTCTGATTGGATAAACCTTCTGAGATGCGGTTTGCGGCATTCAACTCTACTAAGTAAGCTCTGTCAAATTAGGTAACACTCGACCCATGCTTTAATTTAAGATTTCCATGTTTTCCTCTGTGGGCCATCTCCCCATGGTTGGCATGTCATGGTAATAGCAAGGAAAAATAGGTTACATAGCCATATGACACTGTGCAAAGTTCACAGATGTTATCTGCTATGGTTTGTAAAATATTAAGCCGTACCCAGACTTTTCAAACACCTTATATATATACTGAACACAGCATAAATAAAGCCACTTCATATCTACTTCATTAATTAGTTGGGCTAAGTCTGTTGGAAACTTATAAAGTCTTTTAAACTAAGGCTACACAATTTATTTATAAGTTAAACAATGATAGAAATAGCAAGTTTTTTAATATGTTGGAATAATTTAATGCATATAATAAACAAGCTTCACTTGTGCTGAAGAATTTGTTTAAATATTTTATCATGTTTAAATGCATTTTTATTTCTAAATGTTTAATTACATATAAACAATAGAAACAACTAAAAAGTCATCAATGCATTTTCAATTTTATTGCTATAAAAATATTCATAATTAAGACAAGAGTGGAGAGAATTCACCCCAATAATATAATTAAGGTTTCATTCCCGCAAATTTTGTGTGTCTTTAAATGCAGAATTCTGCATTTTATGACTAATAATGCCTTGTATGACTATACCAATATGATAATACTGTTGATGACTATTGTATATCAAGTAAAAAACAGTCTTCTTTGCATCTTAATATTATTTTTATAATTTACTATTTTTTTGAATATAGTATATGTTAACTGATGCATTTCCAGGAGCTGCCATCGTTATAAAATAAAAATCATTTCAACTTATTCCCATATTTCACAGGCTATACATTTTAAGTTGGGATGACAGATAAAATAAATTTTTCTGGAAAAAGCATTCATAACATTTGCACTGAATAAAGCATCAATTTTAGTTAGTAGCTAGATAATATTACTATGTAAAAATTAGAATATGTAATGGTATTCACATTATTAATACTTTCTGTACATAATATCATGTTCTGTAAAATATTTTGACAAAATCTTGATTATTATTTTTAAACTCATTATTTAATAAAGGTAATTAATTAATATTATTTGTCTTGTAATGTTGAAAAACCATTTTTGACATGTGATACTCTCTCGCTAAATTTGTCATCTTTTAATTAGTAATAATGTTCGGATTATAATTAATAAAGGGACTGAACGGTTTCAGTAAGTTTTAATAACCTCATATCAATAATAACGTTCACTAGGCTAGCAATTTCTCTACTCTTTGGAAGCTTTGGGAGATTAGAGGGAAGAAGTAATAACAATAGTGGTTGACAGTACCTCGGAGGTAAAGGACACTATGTCCATTTTTCTAATTTTTCAGGAGAGCAGTTTTAAGATTTTTTCAATTTGTAATCAGCAATTACTCAAATGTTTTTAATATTTAACCTATATTATGTTATTAAATTGGTATTTTGTATAATCCTTTTCATTTCTATAAAAAGTTACATACATGAAATTTTACCTTTCATTTTAAAAATTTTTTTAAAAAAAGGTATTTTTGGACATAGTGTTGTTTACCTCTGACAACTTTGTTAAAAATATGACATTGCATGTTAGGGGTTTGAAGAAATAAACAAAACAAACACAAACTTTCAAAATTAATTAAAAAACTATTGTTTTATTGGAAACCTAATGTTACAACAATTAAGTAAAGTTAAGAAGATAAGTCCCAACATTGTTATAGAGGCTCCATATCATCATCATCTTCTTGGGGGTAATCGTTTGTGGCTGCATTGCTATGTTTTAAATTTTTATAAAAATCATGGCAAACAGATGGAATAAAAGGCAATAGTGCTATTAAGTCATTGTACTTTTGCTTCGTGATTGGTAATGGGCTTGCTGAGACTTGAATTAAATGTGCTGGAAACGTTACTTTTAGTCTTCGGCACCTTTTGAGGTCCACCTCATGCATTTGATCATTGAAATCAGTCTTATAAAATAGCTTTCCAATGTGTTCTTGTTTCACTTGTAACATAACACATGTTTACAATAGAACAGGCTCATTGTTAACATTCTTTTTTCTATTGACAAAAGGAGGATTATCTGACTGTTTTTTATCATACAGCATTTTCAAGTTTTTAAAATCTTGAAGTTCCATATTGTGCACTATGTATTTACTTGATGTGTGCCTAACTAGCTGTTGCCAGTCCCATGGTGTTAAGATGGCCAAATTAGAGAGTTTCTTCCTTTTTCTTTCGATCATTGCGTGAACACCGTCTGCCTCCATATGGGTGTGCCCTTTCAGTAAAAACTTCTGTGTTATGGTCTTTATTTGAGGGTAGGTATGCAGTATCCAAAAATAGCACATTACAATAATTAAATTTTTGTTTTGACCATAGCAATTGTCGGTCCAAAGAGTGATCTCCTCTATTTGACTACCAGGAATTGTGTGGTCAGCCCATTTCAAAATTGACGAAGCAATTTCATTTGCACCACGGGCTCCCTTCGATTCGTCCCACATCATGCATTGCGCAGAGGAATCAGCTGCATCATATAGAGTGAAATTTAAAGTCCAAAGCTTTCTTTTATAAAAACTAATGCAAACATTTTTGCAAGTCACCAGCTAATACTTTTTGTTTTGGTGAGTTTTTAGCCATGGTAAAATCCAACTGTTTTAAGTCATACCTAGTTTTGGATTCAATGAGGTGAGCATCATAATCAGCCTGTACAAGGTTTTTTTCATCTTCAGTCAGATCATTTTTCAATTTCGCAGTCAACATACTGCATGTATCGCAAGTGTCGATTTCGGGCGGTTTAAACGACAATTTGAATTCTTTATTGAAGATATCTGAGTATAACCACTTTTTTGCCCTTAGTTTTGGGTCAACATTACTTTCATTGCATTTGTCCATGTACAGTTGATAGATTTTTTCTATTGTAAGTTCTGTGCCCAAAAAATGTTTCTCGCTCTTTTCCTTGGAATAATGGCTTTCATACTTTGGGAAGGAATTGATATGTTGGTGTACACTATTTTTGATTTCGTCAGAAGTTTTATTAATTGGCGTGTGCTTACCTCTTTGATCAGCCTGTATTAGACCTCCTGGTTCAATTTTTTTTAACACATTTAATACTACCAGGTTTGATATACAAAGTGTGTTTAAAAACATAACCTTACACACCCCAAATCGCTGATTATTCACTGTAAAATGGTAGTGTAGTGTGTTATTTTTAGATTTATTACTGTTTGGATCCATTTTTCTCACTCTAACAGTAGGGACGCTTTCAATACATGAAAAGATAAATTGCCTTTTAACATCTGTAATGTTTTCCTCATTCCAGTATGAGTTAAAAATTTGTTGTCTTTCGTTTTCTGGCAATCTTTCATAGCATTTCATCCGACACATGCAAGGAGGCTTTAATTTTTTTGCAGGCATTATTTTGCCTTTTTTACTTAAATACTCCTTTCCACCAGCTATTTTTCGTTTCCGAACATTACATGCCCATTCCTTTACATGCAATACACGTTTTTTACCTTTCTGTTTACATTTAGATGCATTTTTTACCTCTCTTTTAGGAATATTTTCCTCTTCTAAATCAAATTCATGTTCATTTGAATCGTCTTCATCACTGGTTAGGTATAAATCTTCATCAAGTAGATTTTGATTTGTTAACGTACTAGTCAAAGGATTGGTAATAGATTTCGCCCTTACCTTCACTGGTTTACTTATATTATGTCTCACATCAATGTCGTCTGACTCCGAGCTTTCAGAACTTTGAGGCTCATAGTTCTTGTCATTATCCGAATCATCGTCTCCAAACAAATTGTCATCTTCAACCTCTTCATCGGCATAATCTTGTAAATTACTGCTGTGACCAGGTGTTTCTGAAACAAACCCAGCCATGATATAATTATTGTAGGTTATCGTTGGTAGGCCTATAATTGGCCAACACAAAAACAACCTTTATGACATAACATAAATGGTACTACATGTTACGTAAATAAGTCACCAGAATCACACCATGTTCAAAACATGGTCAGTTTAAAAACAGACAAAATCCCATATTATTATAAAAGAACCATTCTATCTTATACTAACATTTTAAAAGCAGAGTGAAACTAGGTAAAGTTTGATATTGAACCTCTGTACAAAAGAAAATACAATACTAAATGAGGTTAGAATTAATACTAAATCAGTGTTATTGTTATCAGTGAATAGCTTACCTGTTGTAGATGTTGTTGCATTAGGAATACTACATGACATTAATTGTAGTATTTTTCTCCCACGAGAGTTGGAATCCATCTTACAATATTATTAAACAACAGCTGAATTGTAAAACAACATTTAACAATCTAACACAGTGTTGTAAATAAACAAAATGGCTGCAATATAACCAGGCACTTTTAGTTTGTGAAAATTCCACCAGGGGTAAACAACACTATGTCCAGATGGAGAATAACATTACACAGATCTAGTAGAGGTAAACCACACCAAGTCCACATGGTGTTGTTTACCTCTGAATGAAAGTGGACATGGTGTTCATTTATAAGTCGGTAATATGACTTATAATATTGTCTCTGGACATAGTGTGGTATACCTCTGAGTAGAGTGAAAAATTCTGTATTCAACAGTGCAATAATCCCATTTTCGATAAAAATGGACATAGTGTCCTTTACCTCCGAGGTACAATATATATATATATATATATATATATATATATATATATATATATATATATATATATATTATATATATATGTATATGTGTGTATATATATATATATATATATATGTATATATATATACATGTATATTTATATAAATGTATGTATGTATATAATGAAAAACAAAGATAAAAAGCTTCTATATATTTCGTGGAATTTGATACCCACATCTTTAGGAAGCATAATATAAATATGAAGAGATCAAGAAACACAACTATTTTGTGCAATATATATGACAAAAAGCTAACATAATTATTCAAGAAGAAACAATTATAGTAGAGCACTCTATGATTAAACATCTTTTCTTGGAATTCATGTGATATGAAGATCAAAAGACTATTGCACAAAATAATTATATTTTGATGTTGGAATTGACATTGTCCAATCCCAAAATATGAAATGTTTCTTGTTTAATTCTAACTCATGTGTCATATTATGTTTAATATGTTGAAGACTGTTTTAAACCAAAAAGAAAAGGTAATAACAAATAATTATGAACGGCTATAATTATAGAAGTTTTAAATTGAAACGAATTCAGGAAAGAAAAATACTAGAATTACACTTTCTGTAATTAAATTACGCGTAAAAATAAACAGTAAGCAATATATTGAATATACAAAAGTCATCATATTGAACTCTATTTTGTTCTTCTGGCAAACACATCTGTTACGAATGAGTATTTAAAGTAAAATATGCATATTTATGAATCTTGGATTAGTTACCTTGATTTTAAACGAGATAAATATGAACAGGAATACAGAGGAACTATTTAATTATTTTAACTGTTCCGGTAATAAAATTGTATTGTTCAATACAATACAAAGTAGTTAAGAAAAATATAAGGTAAAAGTTTAAAATATATTTTTCTATGAATGACGTTAGACTTTTAATTCCTGTTAATAACTGGAAACAGCTGGAAAGCGGTACAAGACCACATCAGTAGTTACCAGACTCACAGTTATAAATATTCATTCACTTTACCATCTGACATACAGAAGAGTACAAGCCACAAATAACTACTGTACGGAATATTAAAACTTTAGTCACTATTTCAAACTGTGACGCTGACCTCTCCGTGTAGAGAAGAAAACTATTCATGTTTCCTAACATATTTGTGTCTTTCGTTTGAATAATTATTCTATTTAAGTCAATACTTAAAATATATATCAATACATTTTTAAATATATCGTTCATTACTTTTCCTGAGTTCCCTGAGTATCATGCTTACATTTCTGGCCCCAAGCGGTTTAATGTCAAGTACACACACAGATAATGACGCGAAATAGGAAGAATTTGCATAATAATGATGGCGACTCTCATTACAACTGGCGTTAGTAAAGGTTTCAAGGCTGAGCGTTTGTGAAACAAATTACTCAAGATAATACCATAGTATGTATTGGAGGATAAATTGTAATGACACATTTATATAAAGGCAGGATCGAACTTTACAATAATGCATGTTTATGGAAATTGGCTAAGCGTTAGAAAAATATAACACTTAGAGGGTTATGCTACGGGTTTGAAATTTGGAAGAAACTTCATTTTTATATAGGCTGGATTGATGCCACTTCAGTGGGTGTTTCTCATCTGGCTGGGATGACGTCACAGCCGATTGCTCTCAAACAGAGTTGGGGGATCAAGAGTTTGGCGATAGTTTAGTCCAGGTGGCAATTTAGATAACAAGGTGAACCAAATTCTACCAGGATGTCATGGAAATAACACCGTTGCCTCTACTTGCAGCGAAGACTGTTACGGAACACGTGGTCTAGCATACCCCTACTTTATTATAAGTTGTGTTTACGTTTTTTTATTTGATAATGGTAAACTTAGCAAGAAAATAGGATTGATTCGCTTTTAATAGAACCTAATTTTTAGTCCTTAAAAATGTTTTGGAATTCATATTAAACTTGGATGAGAGAATAAACTACAGTGCCAACACATAAAATACTATCGTATTTTATATGTTATATATTTACGCCAATATACTTTAAGCAAGTTAAATTTCTTCCTCAGTAGTCAGTGTACACGTAAAATTTTTGGTTTCGGTATTAAATATTATTAACACAAACTTGGTGGCAAGTTGGTTTACTACAAAAATTTTAAATTTATACAATTATAAAACTACAACCCTACCTTTTGTATATATACATATCACACACACACACACACACACACACACACACACGCGTGTGATTTTAAAGAATCATAAATTATCATCTCAAGTGAGGAGAAAGCTTTTAAGACAAGATGTATTCCTTCAATCTTAACACAACAACTTGTCAATGTTTGTAACTCCCCATATATATTTTTTAGAACCAAAAAATATAATATGTTTAAATAAACGGTTGAAATGTATTAATACATATTTTGATTAATAAAGGTACAATTAAAATCTTCTTTATAAATCTCTTTTTTAATAAATTGGGAAAAGTCTGTATGACTCTTATACATTAATAAATGAAAAACTAAATAAAATAAGAGGACTTCAATATATCTAATATATTTTGCTTACTGTCGGTTTTCTTAACCGTTTTCGTGAGACTTGTAATTGTTAAAAATTAACTGACAATATAGTTTAATTCAGTACTTCTTGTCAAAGACTGCCGTAATTAAATTCAACTCTTCTCTCCGTTATATAAGTAATAAAATGTCTCTTTATGTATATTCAATATATTACTTATGAAAATTAGTGCTCTTTAATAGAATGCATAATTAATATTAACTTCTAAATGTTTGAAGGTTATTTTTGACGATGACAAATGATTTAATGATTAGTGTTTTGTATAGTTTTTTATTAAGTGCATGTTTATAGAGTTAGTGAATATGACAAACAACATGTAGGTTGTGATTCCTGACTAAGGCGTGCCACAACGCTTTGGTAAGATTTGTTTATTTTAACCTAGTTTGTAATTATCTATTAGGTTAGTTCTTTACCTGAAGAAGAGATCAGATTGCAGATCTCGGAACGTAGTGTTACTGATTTCTTGTTTCACTGAACGATGGCAAATGTCCGGAAAAATCCTGTTTCCTTCAATTTCTAAATAGTTTACTAATGATTAACTAACTAACATTATTCACTTTTAAACTATTGATTATAATTTACAAAATATTAACATCTAAGAGAGTACAGTACATTTAAGTGTACTCATTAAATAATGTAGGACAATATGAAATAATCTCCAATAGTAATTATTTGTACCATTACCGCCTTATCAATACAATATCAAAACAATTCTTCCATCCGTTCAAAATAGTTTCAATTTACTGGTTAACGATGTCCAAGCTGAAAACAAAATGTTCTCGTTCTTTATTATAGTAGATAATCACAAATAAATTGTAATCCCTTATTAATTCCTTTAATTAACAACCTAGAACTTACCTCTCATCCATTTTGTATGAGCATCAAACTTTGAAGCATGTGAATTTCTGACATGATTTTAAGTTAAAATATGAGTCCTTCAGCAAGATGTAGTCATATTCGGGTTTTTAATAGAATATTGCAAGGGTATTAAGGAAGTATGCTACTGAACAATATTTAAAGATAAATAGCTAGAAGTTATTCTAGAGGGAGGGAGGACAAGGGAGGACTTGACCGGAGGGTGTTATTATTATGATGAGAATAAATTGTCAACGAGGATAAGATGCCTAGGAAGTTAATCCTTTAAGTGGAAAATAACATTCTGCATCAATTATATTAAGGTATTAACACAGCTATAGAAAAGTTTTGAGATTCGTTTCGAATAAGGATAATAATAAGGACATAATTTATTATGAAAAATGTAACTATATATTTTTTGAAACTGTAATTAGTTGAGTAGTTATTTATAAGAAATCTAACACGTTTTTTATATTGTTAGATATTTTATTCTTTGCATAAAAGAAGTTTCATCCTAATTTCAAGCCCGTACAGCAATTCGTTCTCGATATATTCGTGTATCGGCTAAAGCTCAGCCAGATTCAATAAAATATTTACTCAGTTAGATATTAACTCCACTAACTCCACTAATGTTTAATAAAAACAGTTGATGCAAGATCCACCATCTTTGTTTGGAAAGTTTATCCCATTTCGTTATATGTGCAATTAGTAATAAAACACATTTTTTATGACTTTTTAATCACATATTTATTAATTAAGTAATGAAATCAAAGGTAAATATTTAAACATAAATAAATTTTAATTAATACCCTTAATTAAATAAAACACGAGGCATAAAAGCATGAATATTTTTATTCCCAGGACAGAGCGGTTTGGTCAGCGCTAAAGTTTTAGTAAAGTTTTAATACGCATTAAAACATTTATTTAAAACTGTTTCTCTCTTAGTTGGAAAATAAAGCAAAATTAATAACTTAACAGTAGAAAACTACTGGTGTGGTCTTGAACCACTTGCTAGAATTATAATAATATATTTATAAAGCTTAATTTAATTTAATACATTATAATACATGTCACGGTATGTAGCGTAATTGAAAGCGGGTTTTACTGTAATCGTAATTGTTAAGTTAAGAGTGTATATTGAACTTTTACGTATTAATATTTGCTATAATTGATCATATGCACCAAAACGCGGAATAGAGATCTTAATGTAATTCAATTTAATGTAATTGATATGGAATATAATAATCGCAAACATTGAGAATTACTATCAGTTAGCCACATAGTTGGCTGCCGGAGAGGTGAATTCCTAGGATTCTCCTCTTCTAGACTCATTTAAAAGTTGGCATTTTTCTTTTTATGACTTTTATAACTCATTTTTATCACCCTTTTTTGATTTTTTAACACCTAGAAAATATATTTTTAATAATCATATTTGGTTCTAACACATACAATATTAACTATTTACAGAAGAAGCCCAACATTTAACTTATTAAAATAATTCTCGTAGCAACTGTCATGACAGTTAGCTAGTAATTTTAGATGTTAAATGCAATAATCTGCAAATTACTCATCAGCTAGCTATAACATAACTCAATTTATATATTTTACTGTAAGTGAGATATGCTGCTCAGTAAGTCATATATTAGTTGTTGTAGCAAAATGAACTATAAATTGCAATTTTCATCCTTGGTTCAATGAGGAAACCACAGTTTTACTATTTTTATAAATTTTTCACACGATCTCTAAATGTTTGTTATTCCGGTTTGAAATTTTGAAGGGCCGAGTTAAAATTAACGTTCTATTTTATTTAACGTAATAATCTGTTGTTTATGAATAATACAACAGACTGTAAACTAAGCAAGATAGAACTATATGTTATGCTATCAAACCGTATAGTAAAGGTTAATATTAAGTTTAACCTTGAACAAATTCCTTGATTAAATTAATATTGACCATTCATTTGCTTTCTAAAATGCAGGCTTTAATTATATAACAGCAATTTCCTTTAGCTGTGCGGTAGAAACTGTAAATTTTCTTGTTCGATTAATTAGTATAATTTTATCTCAACACAGAAAAGACCTTGTAACTAATCCAAAAGCCATCCGCCCAATTTTATTCATATATGGTTTTATAATATAATTACACTGTTACATATAGATATATTAATAATTTATGACTGACAAATTAAAATTGAAACAACTGATATTTGGTAGAAACATTCATGATATATTTATCTAAGCTAAATTTATTGACCAACTTGATTCGTCATTCTATTACAATGCCTTTTTGATCTATCTGTTATAACTAGAGAGGACGTAAAGTGCTTTTAAATGTATGTAACATTACCTCAATCGGTTTTCGAGATATCGATTGCAAGTGAATCGTATAGGAATTATTCGATTATGAAGAACTATAGAAATAAATTCTAAAACATATTCAAACGTTTTACAAGCATTTGTCATATAAATTACACGGCTAAACCCTGCCCTCGATGTTTTATAGCTACCGGTCAAACTATAAAATATGCATCTTCAAGATTTTTGAGCTTAGGGCATTGTTTTAAAAGAGTAGTTGGAATCCTGTGTTTCTAAGCAGTATTAAACGATAATATTAATATTAAAATCATACTTTTTGATTTTTTATGTCCATATACTACCAAATATTGAAGGAATGTATTTTACCTGGGATGAAATTTTATAGAACGACTGTTTACAAGACTCATATATTATATGTCTCAGTAGGGAAACAGTTTTTGTTGGGGATTTCCCACATTTCATTTACGTCGCCAAAAGTTAAACGTAATAGCCTATATGAACATATACTTGAAAGGAATTAATAAATTATATCTAAATCAGTGCAGTATCATATCTATCCACTCACTTATTTTTAAGTTTATTCAAAGTAATATACTGGATTTTAAACTCAATTTAGCAGAATATTTTAGAATATACTTTACACTATATTATAGATCATCAAGTTAACAAATCTAATTAAAATTATCATTTCTATTAGTATCGTTCAAAATTGTAAATAGTACAAAGTAATATATTCACCCACGACTATTACACATTTGAAGTATTTGTTTCTGTGAAGTTTTATATCGCATGTTAAAATTCAGTTTATAATTATTGTATTCACTTTTTTGTTCCTAAATGAGACATTGCCTAACACTGGAGTGATCAGACTGTGCCTGTGAATAAACGAGCCATACTAACTGAATTGTCCAAAAAACTAACTCTAGAAATGTAATTTGATAATCTTCCTTTCCACCTTATTCCTGAGTGACAGGATATTTAAGGTGAGGTAGGATTGGAGTATGGACATCTTATGGGCGAGATCCCATTAGGAGAGATAACGGGTACTCATGCATGTCACCTTGGAAGAAGGGGATGCGGGGATGCTAGCTCTGGTTCACCTTCTTTTCTAAATTCCAATATCCATATAGCAAAAGTAACTCTATCATAATACGAATTAATGCAATTAATGCTTAGTAGCTATACGACACTCCATAACATTGTACTTTTGTTGACCATAAGAAAGGTGTCTTAAAGTTTACTATTCGCTTAGCCTACTGCATAACAATTTGCACCAGTCGTTCATACATTTAAATATATGATTGACACAAAGTAAATGGAATTTGTAAAAGATATATTTATATAATTATAAATTCTAGTTTTAATGTGTGTGAAACTTGTGCCTAGTGTAGTATGTTAGGTATAACAGAAACTATTGATTACAAATATAAACTGGTGTCAGTTCTTCCGCCAAATGTTTAAATAATTAGTGCCGTTTAATAGCCATAATCTATGTAATTTTAAAATTTTAACTGTCTCGCAATGTTTAGCTATATAATATAAAACAGATTAAATAAAGTTTTTAAAATTCTTTATCGTTAAAGACAGGTGTAAGGCTGTTAAAAAATCTATAGAAATAGTCTAAGCATTCCAGATGTTAAATTATTTAAAACATGGTTACCGTTGTATTAGCTTCATCGTTTCTCCCGTTACACTATTGATCAGTTTATAATTAAATTCCTGGAAATTATTTAACATGTTGAATCATTTTATTTACATTGCGAACTGCAGCGATATTAGTATTAGGGATTGAATTACTTGCTGCTTTATCCTTATTCATTTATGTTTTGGGGTATTTTTTTATTGTTAAATCACAATTAATTAATTAAAAATTAAAGAATTAAAAATTTAGGATATAGAGTTTTTATAATTCTTACTCTCTATTAAAAAATAACTGAATAAAAAGTGTACAGTTATTAATTTTGGACTATTACATAAAAGATCAAAAGCCTTTCGTGCATTTTAACTTTTATGTGTTTCGATTAATGATAATCACAAGAATATCTGTTATGAAATATTTAAATATTTAAATAAGAATATAACACTTTTGTTGTAATGTCACTGCTTACAATATATTAGTCTTATTATATTTCAAAAGAAATACTATACTGTTAGTTATATCTATAATGATTAGTTTATTTTTCGAAGATCGAAGTTTAATTTTAAATGCATCCTAACATGTACCTAATTATATAAATGTAGCCACATTGTATTTTCACGTCTTTAACTAATACATAATATGTTATAATAATAATTATATTTCAAATTGAATATTATTAAAAATTATTAATCAGACACCATGAGCATATTGTCATATGATACTCTTAACTCTCCTGAGATAAGTGATATAGACTTAAATGTATTCTAACTTTCAAATTAATTAATTATTTCAATTTAAATTTGTAAGCAAGGGATTGAAATAGCTTTATAAGTACCCGTGAAATAAGTGGAATTTCTGTCCAACATTCCATGATTTTTTACTAAAAGCACTTATAAAGTAATACATGAAAATTTATGAAAAGAAGTAGGCGTACTTTACACATACTATATTAGTGTGTATGGTTAAAAGCTAAGATTTTAGAAATATGAATCCTGTTGTTTTATTTGATTTTTATATCTTGCTATATATTCCCAGCAATTCTGCTAAATAATACTAACTATTATGTGTAAACATAACATTATTTTATGACAGCTCAACCACTTTTTTCAATTTGTTCTTCTTATTTAACCTTTTTCCGCATAGCTGCTAAGTACAGAATAATAAAACGCCCAGAGTAAAAATGTTTTGTTTTAGTAAAAAGTCTACTGTTAACTGTACGTTTTATCAAATATTATGAATGAAGTGATTGATCGGTAAATACTTTAATGCAAATATAAAAGACAAAGTAACTGTGTAAACTTTATTATATATTTGTAGACTGTTATATAACCCATCTTAGTTGTAATTTGATAGAAGTAGGATTCTCAGACCAGTTTATGTCTATTATTTTAATAGACAAGAGTAAATAAAAATGCCTAAAAATAGACACGTTTTCACTCACTCTTTTAATTGTGACGCAACACATACTTAGCATTGACATTGAAAGGTTAATTCAGTCGGACCAGTAGTGCTTATACACGTGCAAAGCCACGATTACCGATTACCAGCTAATTTACTATAAATATGTTACATAATACTATCAAAGTAATTCGTATTATGAAATATAATTTAGTTTAATGGTGATTTAATGTAGTCTACAAGTAATTGTCATGTTCATAGTTGAAAAAGACAACTCTTACTAAAAAGATGTTCTAATTGATTTACTTAATCCTCTTCTAGACATAATAACGACATACATGTTGAACTCACTGGAATCGAAAAACAAGATATAATGTTACATCCTGAACTGGATGCAAATAACAATACGGACATCATTACATCAATCACAGAGGATTTTAATAAATAATAATAATATTGGGTACGAAAACAATAAACTTGACACAAGACTGAAAACGAGGAAAGTAAAAGTAATTTTGAACTTTTAGATTATATTGATATTGATGAAGAAGACACTGTACAAGTTCATCTACATCTCAGTAAAGAAAACCAGAAAATTTGAAGAGAAAAAAAGAGGAAGAGTTTGCAAAGAATCTTAGCAACAAGTTAAACCAAATAAAACGAGATTTAAAAGAAAAGGTATAATAAATGGAAGGAGGTAAAATGAAGAAATAAAATCGCGTTTGTTGTAAAAGAAGGTAAAATAGAATACAGTAACGCTGAGAGAAAGAAAAGTTTTTGTAAGATTGTCACTTGAAAGGAAGCTTTTGGCACGAAGAATCTTGTTTCACCCCAATCTACACTGTATTTGTCTAAAAAAGATTTAGAGGGTTTACGGAAAAAACTGAAAGCTACTTAAATAGATTTGAATTTCAAATACATTTGAAAGAAAATCTAATTTGAATTCTTAACTTTTGAGTCCCATCAGAAAGTTCAGTTTCTGAAGAGACACGTATACGCCAACGTTCAGTGCAAGTAGATATCCACTTTGTATGCGGATCTTTTCTACCATTCTTTCCGACCACTTCCACTACAACTTCTCAATTTCAACTTACGTCGAGTTTTGTATATGGATTTGATGTGTTTAACGTTCTCCAAACTCTCCCACAGATGTTATAATTCGTAAGCTTGCAAATTATCTAGAAACATACAGGTCTTTTGTATGGCTGTAAATCCAAGAAAAGAATGGGCTTTCTTAATTTAGTGAAATATTCTAAAGTTTTGTGTTATTTTGTTAAAATTATCTATTGCGTTTTTGTATTTTTTTTATTCAAGAGTCATCAAGGATATGTATAAGTAATACATTTCAGATGTAAATGTACAACTTAAATGGCTTGATAAAACAAAAAAATTAAACTAAAGAAGATAATATTAAACAAATTGAAATGATCAATATTGTATGTAACAAGGAATATATTATATAATTGCTATTATGAATAAAAGAAGGCATCTTAATAATTACAAACAGGACAAATAAACATAACTATAATAATATAACTTAAACCACCAGACTACAAGCCAGTTTGGAAGGCTTCTCGTTGGCGCTTAGGGGGCATCAGTAATTGTCGCCCACGCGTTCACTAGGGCCCGGGAAACTAGAACCGATGTTTACTATTTTCTATTACGATAAGGAGGTCGGATAAAATTTCAACCCTCTAAATTATTAAAAAGCGATCATGTTTACAAACGGTTCTACAAAACAAGTCCGCTTTTGACGTTCATTGGTAGTAAGGACTCTGCTAAACATTTAACCAATTTAAGTTTGTCTGACTAATAAATACATAAGGTAAATGCTCGCCACAAATAATTTCACGTAACGGGCTTCTGTGAAGTTACATGCAAAGCCTTTAGCTAACTTCTCAAGCCTCTCAAGCCTTTAGGTAACTTCATTCTCGAGAAGTCTTTGGACAGATAGACAGATAAATAATCATACTGAAAATATAAATTTACACCGCCCGAAGAGAAACATAGATTGTGTCACTACTTCAGTTCATGATAGGATTCAATGACGCTCAAATTTCATAGTTTGACATACACCATCACATAACTAATTTTTATCTGAGTATAAATGTTGTTGCATTCAATACTTAACGTCTAAAAATGATATATGTCTCAAGATTTCTTTCCACATGATGCATTTGCATTTTTAAAATTATTTGTGTTTCTTAGCATTGTAGAATGTAGAATCTTGGAGCATTGGAAAAAACTGTTTATTGTAGTATCACTAGATAAAGGGATATAACATTTTCCAATATATAATTTTTTATTTTGTGCAAGGCCTTTCTGAATAATAGATTCCATCATCAGGCACAAATACAATGTGCAATGAAACTTCACATCTTAGCCGTTATATTTTTATAGCCTCTAAAAGATGCACATCAGTTACATTTTTTCACTTAGGACATAAATATGAGTAAATATCACATTGTAGTTGGCCCTAAAACAACCTTTACGTTGCTTAAGGAGTGACAGGATATTCAGGATGAGTAAGGCTGGGGATATGGACCACCTTCTGTCATGATCCCATGAAGAGGAATAACAAACACTACTTCAGTCTTTTCACCTTGAAAGGACTCATTTCACTCTGTCCCTGCTTTATCCAGTCAAATTGGACAGGTCAATAATACTCTCTTATGTTGAGGCCCAAGAAACCTTTAAAAATAAGGAAGCCCCACACAATCCAACAGTTATCATCCACAGAAACCAAACAACCTATTGACCAACTCTTTTTACCCAAAATATGTGTAATTGGCGTTTAGTGATTTGCGCTCCTTTACATATATTGGGTTTCCTAGATCCAAGGAACTTCCAAAATTTCGTAATACCCGAGTACAAGTGTTACTGGTAAAGATAAACCAGACCTGGTACGTCTGCTGGAGAGAGACTTGAAAGAATCATGCTGAAATAAGTACACCGTCATTCCATCGTGAATAGCAAATGGGTTGTCACATGGAAAAATATTAATTATTAATATTAGATGTATTGTAATATATTTGATCATACATAGTTCATAGATTCTCTGAGAACTGAAGGAACTCATCCTTCCGAGGAAGTCTGGTACCATAAAATTAGAGAGTACCCTTTTAAAAAAGAATGGTGGTAGAGAATTCAAAACTGGGATGAAGTCGTAATGCTTTTATTATCATGTACGAGTTTTGAAGAGATATTTGAAATATTAAACGTCTGCATGACTCAAATATCTCCTGGGTCTTCAATATTATAAGTTGGTAACAATGTATAATGTTTGGCAGCAAAGTAAACCCCCCTGCAACAGTGTCGTTAGTAACTTCATAGATAGAACTATGAAATGAGGACATATTGATTCCTGGTGAACTTCCTCGAGGAGACGGGCGAAGTGGGCGTGACTGTAATAATTATAAAATACCGAATCTTTAATTCCGTATCCCTGTGCTTATGAATGAAACTTAATTAGGAGCTACCAAAAGGAGCTAATCTCGGGCTAATTTGGTTTAACATACCCCGCGCTTATGAAGTTTAAATTAAACTAACCAAATCTAATAATACACACAAATACAAAATCCAATAATTTTTATGTATATTTTTATTTAAAGGATAATATACATACCAGAATACTGTCATCTCTTATAAATGGAATATAAAAATAATTATTTAAATTCACGTCTGTAATTCCTTTAAATTATACACTAAATGTTAGAATTGACAACAAATTGTTGCAGCGTTAACAAATTTTAATTAGGATTACGGATAACGCTGTTAAATATAATAATCTATCAAAATCATATACACAATGTTTAATAAAAGTAAATACGCATTCTTCTGGAAAAGTATACTCGTCTTAAGTTCATTAAAAGGATGCAAGCAATAAAAGAAGTGCAAATACCTGAATTCCTTCAGTTTTCTGGAAAACAACATTTTTAGTATAAATACATATCAATCTTAGAAGAATTAAAAGCTATAAATCTGTTTTTTTATGATGTACTAATTATTATGTATACTTAGAACCTAAAAATAAATCATACATTCATTCAAAGTTTAAACAAAATACAACTGTTTTAATAAAAATGAAATATGTTAGCAAAATTTCTTAAAAATAACATAGATGTATTGAAAAGTTCTATGCATATGATAAATAACTATATTTTAAAAGTAAATATATCAATACAAATATTTAATTTCGCTCCATTTAAACTTCCGCGTACATTCAGGACCTCAGAATGTGATACTGTTAGAGAATTCACTTCTGGAAAATAGAGTATCTTGGCAATACTACCTAAACTTACC
The DNA here is from genome assembly GCF_021130785.1 of Homalodisca vitripennis. Taxonomy (NCBI): domain Eukaryota; kingdom Metazoa; phylum Arthropoda; class Insecta; order Hemiptera; family Cicadellidae; genus Homalodisca; species Homalodisca vitripennis. Next base: position 130,810 of record NW_025776238.1, on the reverse strand, counting down.
ACGATTTGAGTGTGCAAATACACTCTCAGCAACACGATTAGTTCTTGGTTGTTGTCCGTTGCATTGCTTCAACATCAAAGACATAGACCAAAAAACAGCTTTGCGAGGTTTACCCAACGGAAGTCAAGAGTAATATAAATAGATAGGTGTTGTGACGGAATTGTGTTCTACTTGAAATAACGATTCCTAGTTGTAAAAGTCAATAAAGACTATTTTAAATTCCAGGTATATAATGGGTTGTCCAATAAAACCTGACACTTTTACAGACTACTGTTTCTCCGCTGTTATTAGGTTAAGAGTCTTGATTTTTGCAGCTATTAAAAACACAGCTGATTCAATTTCAGTAATTAAGGACCAGTAGAAAATTCAACATTGCGCTTTAGTTATTAAAACTTTCTTTAAAACTAACAAATAAATACTAATGAGTCTGTATCTGCTACACAACGGTTATTAAATTCTGTGTTCCTCATTACAAAGCCGTTCCTTGTATGAATACTATTCCAGTGGGTGAACAATTCCAGAAATTGTGCTTCCGCATTAAAAGTTAAACCACTCGGTAGATCTGTTCGTACTCCTTACAATGTTCAAAATGTTCGTGTATCTGTTCTGAAAAGCCCAAACCCTAGGGAAATCCATCAAAGATCTCTTCATATAGAAGTAGTGACTGTATGTTGTGATATTGTACGTTTTAGTGTTAGTGCGCTTTTTAATTCAAAACGCTGAAAGAGCTAATGTGAATAAAGAACGATACATTTAAATAATGTACCGTTCCACATTTGCAAGTGTTAGGAATATAAATGAACTGATTATGGTACCAGCAAGGTGGAGCGATTGTACACACGGCAGATGTCTCATTTTACGTTTTGGCGATATCGCATCGTCTGACTGGTTTCCGGATCCCACTGCTTGCGATTTCCGGTTGCGGAGCAAACCTTCAAAGCAAAGTTTTTGTTACGAAACCTCACACCATTTCCGATTAAAGGAACTAAGTAAGAAATGAGTTTGCTGAAATACTAATGTTCATTGTACACCGAGTAATGGTAAATGTTTAGAAAACTTTACGTGGAGAATTCAAATAACATGTGTTCTATCACCGTCGTATTTTCTCTTCACCAATAATATTAAAATATTGCAAAGGCTTGTAAGGACTTTGTTTTGAAACTTGAACAAACTACCATTTTCCTTAGATTTAACCTTTTGATGTAGGGTTTGCGACATTGTATACTACTCTAATAAACACGTTTAGTTTGATATGCTACTCGTACTTCCATTAAGACTTGTCCTCTGACTGACTCTTTGCGGACCTCCCCATGGCAGCTTAAAAGTCTACTGAATACGTGTTAAATCACAATCTCATTTGCACTGTATAAATTGTATAATGTATAAATTTTTAGCTCTGTTTGCAATGGTATAAAGGTATTAAGCCACTACAGGGCTTAATTGAGATGCCGTCTATTCATTGTAATAGAAGTTAAATGGTTCACTTATTGATTCCACAAGGTTAGTTAACATTTACTGGAATAATTGAATCGCACATTAATACTTTGCTAGGTTAAGGTCAAGTAAAATTGTATATTCTAATTGAATATAAACGTTTTTGGTTGGAAATATGAGTTTTACGTTTGCATTTGTAATCCTAGTTCTTATTTTACAACGGTAAAAATCAATATAAAATATGATTCATACTTGTGTGAATTTTTATTAGATAGTGGACAAACGATTCTTTTTAACTAAACATTAAAAGGCCAAACTGTAAATTTCAACTTCCTAATCCATAGATCCTATGTTTTAAACTTTGTAATTTTCTTAACGAGAACTCTTTATTTAGATTCATCATGCTGGTAAAGAATAATTGTTTAATACGATGGCAGCTGCAACGTCACAAATACACTTCGTTATATATCGAAGTGAGAAGAGTACAAAATTATAAAACAATCTGCAGTTATATTTATTGTTTGACCTCGCAAAGCGGACGTTCTGTAGCGTTTTAGCGTTACGCTGTAACAAGGGATCAGCCGATAGCTCCAGACAAGTTTCATATTTGAGTTTACCTTGTTAGTTTGTGACGATTCAAACAAAAGGCAAACACTCTTCAGATTTTCTGTTTGTTAAATTATCAGGCGTTCTGATACCGTATTGGCACACACGTTCAGGCCCAAATCTGGGGTCAGAATTAGATTTACGCTGTACTCTATACTCATTAGTTTTTATGTAAATCGACAGTTTGATCTCATTCAAATGCCTTATGCCACCGAAACGTGGGATCTTGATAATATTCCCCATGAGCTTTCGTAACTTTTCAAAAGTCACAGATTACCCTTACAAAATAGAATTTAATGGCCACCGCGGCACAAAACTATGATATTCTATTTTCAAAACACACCACACATGAAACTCTTCACTATCGCGTTATAACGGGTCATGTGATCACTGGACTAGGATTAAATTTGAACTGGGTCGTTTGGAGAGACCAAAGTACAAGTTGTGATAAGGAGAATGTTTTAGTGGTGCCAGATCGCTCAAAGTGATGCCAGTATCATTAATTTCCTATCACACCTCATATGTGTGTGTATATATATGAGTGTATTATATATGTGTATATATAATATTCGAGAAAAAAGAAAAAGAAATGGTAGATCAACAATATAAAGATTTGTCTTACATGCCATCATTGCAAAGTAATGGAACGCATTGCAATTTTTTTTCTACATGTTCAAAGAATGCCGATGACTAGATCATATCTGTCTCCTCCTACTTCCAGCAGTGGGGATGGAGAAATGAAGGATCGACTCATATTGGATACGCACAACATTTTATAAATGTATTTTGTAAGTGCAAAATTTAAACAGTACCTGTCATCCGAATTGCATGCATTTATCAGTTTAAATTTATCACAGCTTTCATGAAAGGATCCAAGTTATACTCTTTGATAGATATGTCTTTAAATGGTACGCACGTCTATACAAGTGCATCCACATCAGGTTTACGTTGAGTTAAGCATTAAACAGGAAGTTTTAAATGGTACGCACGTCTAAACCAGTGCAACCACATCAGGTTTACGTAGAGTTAAGCATTAAACAGGAAGTTTTAAATGGTACGCACGTCTATACCAGTGCATCCACATCAGGTTTACGTTGAGTTCAGCATTACGAAGGAAGTTTTAAATGGTACGCACGTCTATACCAGTGCATCCACATCAGGTTTACGTTGAGTTCAGCATTAAACAGGAAGTTTTAAATGGTACGCACGTCTATACCAGTGCATCCACATCAGGTTTACGTTGAGTTCAGCATTAAACAGGAAGTTTTAAATGGTACGCACGTCTATACCAGTGCATCCACATCAGGTTTACGTTGAGTTCAGCATTAGGAAGGAAGTTTTAAATGGTACGCACGTCTATACCAGTGCATCCACATCAGGTTTACGTTGAGTTCAGCATTAGGACAGGAAGTTTTAAATGGTACGCACGTCTATACCAGTGCATCCACATCAGGTTTACGTTGAGTTAAGCATTAAGCAGGAAGTTTATATCACTATAGCTAACATTCTTTTTATTTAAGATGCAGTGTTTAGTTCTGCAACCCAGTACCAAATTAGAAACTCTTTGAGAATTCTTTCCTTGTCCACGTGGACAATTAATAACTTTAAACTTCGCCGAATTCTGGAGTTTTTGTCTTGTCATTTGAAGACATTTAAAGAGCTTCTATATTTTTTCTACGAGTTCAAAGAATGCCGGTGATCAGATCATTTCTGCCTTCTCCTGTTTCCAGCAGCGGCGATGCAGAAATGAATGAATGACTTATATTGGATTGTATATGTTTGATGTATACTATTACAACGATATAAATCGTTATTTATCATCAGCTGTTCGAATAATGTGTGACAGGAGTCAACATTTGGTGATGTAGTAATTACAATGCAACGATAATTAGGTGGTGGGGAGGGGAAGCGTTTCCAGTCAATCTGTTTGACCCGGGAATCAGCTGTCGCAACGCTTAGTTACCATGACAACAATGTGACGCTGGAAGTCACAAAATGTCTGTCACTTTGACAGAATTCAATCACTTTGTCTTCGCCTAAATTGTAGAACAGAATAGTAGTCGTTGACATGTTTCCCATTCTTCGACTTTATTGGATGTTAGCAAGCTTTTCAATATTATAATAAAATTGTGTTACACTCATTCATGATTATATTACAATTTCTTTTGTGTTTAGTTTGTTAATTTGACAGTTTTTTAGTTATTTTATTTAAATATATATGACAAAATATTGATTATTGTTAGGCCATAAAACTAGATGTGCCATCGTTCACCAGGCTGATAATGTTGTTCTTTGAATAGACACTGAGGTTCATTATTGTGTAGCAGCAGTCGTGAAGGTTGCTCTGAATTTTGGTTCTCTTTTGGGTGTTCAAGCCGAACAATCCAACAGTAGTGAATTTTTCAATCTATTGTAAACTAAGTCTGTTTATAGTAAAACATTTCATTTCATTCAGAGACAAAATCGTGTCTTTGAAACCGCTCGCTAATATTCAGCAATACTAGAATTAATCAAACTTTACTGTTACTGCAACACTTCTGCTTTGGCGTATTCAAAGTTACATTTAAAGTGGGTGTTAAAATCGATTACATAAAACAGTAACTTTACTGTTACTGCAACACTCCTGCTTTGGCGTATTCAAAGTAATATTTAAAGTGGGTGTTAAAAACCGATTACATTAAACAGGAGCGAAAGGGAACCTATAATAGGACTATAGAAAACACTATAGTATATACGAAAGAACCCAAAGAATTTAACACCCTCACATCTTGATCCTAGCAGGTATTTAAGGACCAAAACAACTACGGTGAAACTCCATTATCGTGTATTTTTCCAGTTCTTGAAGGAGAAGCTAATAGTTAGTTCACAGTGTAAAATGCTCCACCGAAATAGCAGAAGACCACTGATCTAGTGCTGAGAGTGAAGGGCGAAGAATTGGTAATAGATGCAAAGAATAGACAGAAGTGGCATTTGTCTATGCACAGAAGACCGAAGAATAGTAGTTGATTGTTGTTTGTTTATATAAATATTTAGGAACCTATAATTAATTAACAATATACTATACAAAAATTAAGCAATTTATTATAGCTGAGTTAAATATGTTATTAATCTTAAAATTGTAAAATGATGTTATATTTATGTCTTTTCCAAGTATTTTGATAGAACCTTTGTCACAGTAAGTTGTAGCTGAAATTAAGGGCACGAAATGCTTACTCTATTTACATGAAATGTAACTAAAGGGAAAGACATGTCATTTATTTACTAAACACATAATTTTTATAAGCAATATTTTATTGAAAAGAATTAAATTTGTTGCATTACATTTCATTAAACTTGTTATTTACTTAGATCAGAAATGATTAAGAAAAATGCCATTCCCTTAGTAAAAACTAATTTGTTACCTGATTTGTGATTTGGGGTTAACAAACAAATGTATCCAAAATTGTCTAAAACTTTTCTAAAAATTATTTCAAATACTTGGATAAATATTATCCAGGAAGTATGTATTGTAAGTTTCCAGAGATAGAGTATAGAAGACCATAAACCCTTATTATTGAATTTTGTAATAACACCAAATATAGTAGATGTCATACTGCATGTGAGACAGTAACGCAATAAAACAAGAAGGATTGGTTACTGTACACCACGAAACATGACAGTATTGCGACTTTCTCTTTGTTTGAAACACTTTACGGAATGAGAATTCTCAAGATTGCGCTTTAAGCGACAGTTACATTGGTTATACCGACTCACAAACTTGACAATGTCAACATTTTTACACTTAAGCACTTTCAAAAATGTGTTTATTATTTACTTTGTCATAACAACTGTACTGTTAACCTTACATATCCTGAATGAACTTTGTTACGTTTATATAATTTTAATAACAAAAATAATGTTGTTAAAATAGATGTGGATATGTTTGCTTTAGTTATTATTGATTAAACTGAGATAGACAGGGGTTCAAATGGGTAAAAACCAAAAATGTAGGGGATAAGTGCAACTTCGTGTAGATTTGTGTCCTTAAATGAATTATACTAATAATACAAGAGGATAAACTGGGAGCAATTTAAGGATTTCTTGATATGTTGTAATAAATTGTAACCTACTCGCTGTTTACGGGACAAACGACTGAGACCTTGTTAATTTCACTGATGATCACAATGAACCTATAAAACAAGGATAAAGAGAAACAGAAATTTTTGTGCCAGGACGTGTATAAGTAAGTAAAAATAGGAAGTGTTATACAAGACCCTAATAATCTGTATATTTACCAAATGATTCTTGTTAAAGTGTTTTCAATTTGCAATTAAAAAAAGTTAATCTTATATACAACATACATTTCAATTTTTTAAATACTCCTCTAATATTGTTTTTTGATGGGATTTAAAAAATTTTCCCCAGTTGCTTTGGCAAATATTTTTGTTAAATATATAATTTTAATATAATTAAATGATTTTGTGTGATTTTTGTAATATTTACGTACGCTTTTTTACTCTTACTCCTCACATTTTTTACCCAAAGCTCAGTTATTATAGCTGTGTGTATGCTGTATGTAAGTCAGTAATACCACTTAGAGCCGCTACTGACATCTGTCGCTTAATTGGTGTAAATGCAGAATTGGCTCTTCAAGTTAATCAGAGATAGCCTTAGTTCAGGATAACGTGATTAATAGTACTATTGCATTATCTAAGACATTTGACTCAGTAGACAGAATAAGTATTTTACAAAACGGAGGCTTGGGGCAAGCACACTAGTTGTACATGTATTTTTGAGTGGTCATTTCACTCTGTCCCTGCTTTATCCGGTCAAATTGGACAGGTCAATAATACTCTCTTATGTTGAGGCCCAAGAAACCTTTAAAAATAAGGAAGCCCCACACAATCCAACAGTCATCATCCACAGAAAACCAAACAACCTATGACCAACTCTTTTTACCTAAAGTATATGTAATTTACGTTTACTGATTTGCGCTCCTTTACAAATATTGGGTTTCCTAGATCAAGGAACTTCCAAAATTTCGTAATACCCGAGTACAAGTGTTACTGGTAAAGATAAACCAGACCTGGTACGTCTGCTGGAGAGAGACTTGAAAGATCATGCTGAAATAAGTACAAACCGTTATTCCATCGTGAATAGCAAATGGGTTGTCACATGGAAAAATATTAATTATTAATATTAGATGTATTGTAATATATTTGATCATATATAGTTCATAGATTCTCTGACAACTGAAGGAACTCATCCTTCCGAGGAAGTCTGGTACAAATAAAATTAGAGAGTACCCTTTTCAAAAAGAATGGTGGTATAGAGAATTCAAAACTGGGATGAAGTCGTAATGATTTTATTATCATGTACGAGTTTTGAAGAGATATTTGAAATATTAAACGTCCTGCATGACTGAAATATCTCCTGGGTCTTCAATATTATAAGTTGGCAACAATGTATAATGCTTGGCAGCACAGTAAACCCCCTGCAACAGGGTCGTTAGTAACTTCGTAGATTGAACTATGAAATGAGGACATCGTGATTCATGGTGAACTTCCTCGAGGAGACGGGCGAAGCGGGCGTGACTGTAATAATTATAAAATACCGAATCTTTAATTCCGTTATCCCTGTGCTTATGAATGAAACTTAATAAGGAGCTAACCAAAAGGAGCTAATCTCGGGCTGATTTGGTTTAACATACCCCGCGCTTATGAAGTTTAAATTAAACTAAACCAAATCTAATAATACACACAAATACAAAATCCAATAATGTTTATGTATATTTTTATTTAAACAATAATATACATACCAGAATACTGTAATCTCTTATAAATGGAATATAAAAATAATTATTTAAATTCACGTCTGTAATTCCTTTAAATTATACCCCAAATGTTAGAAATGACAACAAATTGTTGCATCGTTAACAAATTTTAATTAGGATTACGGATAACGCTGGTAAATATAATAATCTATCAAAATCATATACACAATGTTTAATAAAAGTAAATACGCATTCTTCTGGAAAATTATACTCGTCTTAAGTTCTTTAAAAGGATGCAAGCAATGAAAGACGTGCAAATACCTGAATTCCTTCAGTTTTCTGGAAAACAACATTTTTTAGTATAAATACATATCAATCTTAGAAGAATTAAAAGCTATAAAGTTTTTTTTATTATGTACTAATTATTATGTATACTTAAAACCTAAAAATAAATCATACATTCATTCAAAGTTTAAACAAAATACAATTTTTTTAATAAAAATGAAATATGTTAGCAAAAATTTCTTAAAAATGCCGTAGATGTATTGAAAAGTTTCTATGCATATGATAATAATTAACGATATTTTAAAAGTAAATATATCAATACGAGTATTGAATTTCGCTCCATTTAAACTTCCGTGTACAATCAGGACCTCAGAATGTGATACTGTTAGAGAATTCACTTCTGGAAAATAAAAGTATCTTGGCAATACTACCTAAACTTACCACGATTTTGACTGTGCAAATACACTCTCAGCAACACGATTAGTTCTTGGTTGTTGTCCGTTGCATTGCTTCAACATCAAAGACATAGACCAAAAAACAGCTTTGCGAGGTTTACCAACGGAAGTCAAGAGTAATATAAATAGATAGGTGTTGTTGTGACGGAATTGGTGTTCTATTTGAAATAACGAGTCTAGTTGTAAAAGTCAATACAGACTATTTTAAATTCCAGGTATATAATGGGTTGTCCAATAAAACCTGACACTTTTACAGACTACTGTTTCTCCGCTGTTATTAAGTTAAGAGTCTTGATTTTTGCAGCTATTAAAAACACAGCTGATTCAATTTCAGTAATTAAGGACCAGTAGAAAATTCAACATTGCGCTTTTGTTATTAAAACTTTCTTTAAAAGTAATAAATAAATAATAATGAGTCTGTATCTGCTACACAACGGTTATTAAATTCTGTGTTCCTCATTACAAAGCCGTTCCTTGTATGAATACTATTCCAGTGGGTGAACAATTCCAGAAATTGTGCTTCCGCATTAAAAGTTAAACCACCCGGTAGATCTGTACGTACTCCTGACAATGTTAAAAATGTTCGTGTATCTGTTCTGAAAAGCCCAAACCCTAGGGAAATCCATCAAAGATCTCTTCATATAGATATAGTGACTGTATGTTGTGATAATGTACGTTTTAGTGTTAGTGCGCTTTTTAATTCAAAACGCTGAAAGAGCTAATGTGAATAAAGAACGGTACATTTAAATAATGTACCGTTCCACATTTGCAAGTGTTAGGAATATAAATGAACTGATTGTGGTACCAGCAAGATAGAGCGATTGTACACACGGCAGATGTCTCATTTAACGTTTTGGCGATATCGCATCATCTGACTGGTTTCCGGATCCCACTGCTTGCGATTTCCGGTTGCGGAGCAAACCTTAAAAGCAAAGTTTTTGTTACGAAACCTCACACCATTTCCGATTAAAGGAACTAAGTAAGAAATGAGTTTGCTGAAATACTAATGTTCATTGTACACCTAGTAATGGCAAAAACTTTACAGCCATTTACATGTCACTGGGAATTACGTGGAGAATTCAAATTACATGTGTTCTATCACCGTCGTATTTTCTCTTCACCAATAATATTAAAATATTGCAAAGGCTTGTAAGGACTTTGTTTTGAAACTTCAACAAACTACCATTTTTCCTTAGATTTAACCTTTTGATGTAGGGTTTGCGACATTGTATACTACTCTAATAAACACGTTTATTTTGATATGCTACTCGTACTTCCATTAAGACTTGTCCTCTGACTGACTCTTTACGGACCTCCCCATGGCAGCTTAAAAGTCTACTGAATATGTGTTGAATCACAATCTCATTTCACTATTAACATGTATAAATTTTTAGCTCTCTTTGAAATGGATATAAAGGTATTAAGCCACTACAGGACTTAATTGAGATACCGTCTATTCATTGTAATAGAAGTTAAATGGTTCACTTATTGATTCCACAATGTTAGTTAAAATTTGCTGGAATAATTGAATCGCACATTAATACTTTGCTAGGTTAAGGTCAAGTAAAATTGTATATTCTAATTGAATATAAACATTTTTGGTTGGAAATATGAGTTTTACTTTTGCATTTGTAATCCTAGTTCTTATTTTACAACGGTAAAAATCTATATAAAATATGATTCATACTTATGTGAATGTTTATTAGATAGTGGACAAATGATTCTTTTAACTAAACATCAAAAGGCCAAACTGTATATTTCAACTTCCTAATCCATAGATCCTAAATTTTAAACTTTGTAATTTTCTTAACGAGAACTCTTTATTTAGATTCATTATGCTGGTAAAGAATAATTGTTTAATACGATGGCCGCTGCTACGTCACAAATACACTTCGTTATATATCGAAGTTAGAAGAGTACAAAATTATAAAACAATCTGCAGTTAGATTTATTGTTTGACCTTGCAAAGCGGACGTTCTGTAGCGTTGTAGCGTTACGCTGTAACAAGGGATCAGCCGATAGCTCTAGACAAGTTCCATATTTGAGTGTTCCTTGTTAGTTTGTGACGGTTCAAACAAAAGGCGGTTCTTGAGAATTTATGTCTGTTCAATTATCAGGCGTTCTGATACCATATTGGCACACCCATGTCAAGACCCAAATCAGGGGTCACAAATAGATTTAAACTGTACTCTGTACTAATTAGTCTTAATGTAAATCGACAGTTTGATCTCATTAAAATGCCTTATGCCACCGAAACGTGGGATCTTGATAATATTCCCCATAAGCTTTCGCAACTTTTCAAAAGTCACAGATTACCCTTACAAAATAGAATTTAATGGCCACCGCGGCACAAAACTATGATATTCTATTTTCAAAACACACCACACATGAAACTCTTCACTATCGCGTTATAACGGTTCATGTAATCACTGGGCTAGGATTAAATTTGAACTGGGTCGTTTGGAGAGACCAAAGTACAAGTTGTGATAAGGAGAATGTTTTAGTTGTGCCAGATCGTTCAAAGTGATGCCAGTATCATTAATTTCCTATCACACCTCATATGTGTGTGTATATATATGAGTGTATTATATATGTGTATATATAATATTCGAGAAAAAAGAAAAAGAAATGGTAGATCAACAATATAAAGATTTGTCTTACATGCCATCATTGCAAAGTAATGGAACGCATTGCAATTTGTTTTCTACATGTTCAAAGAATGCCGATGACTAGATCTTATCTGTCTCCTCCTACTTCCAGCAGTGGGGATGGAGAAATGAAGGATCGACTCATATTGGATACGCACAACATTTTATACATGTATTTTGTAAGTGCAAAATTTAAACAGTACCTGTCATCCGAATTGCATGCATTTATCAGTTTAAATTTATCACAGCTTTCATGAAAGGATCCAAGTTATACTCTTTGATAGATATGTCTTTAAATGGTACGCACGTCTATACAAGTGCATCCACATCAGGTTTACGTTGAGTTAAGCATTAAACAGGAAGTTTTAAATGGTACGCACGTCTAAAACCAGTGCAACCACATCAGGTTTACGTAGAATTAAGCATTAAACAAGAAGTTTTAAATGGTACGCACGTCTATACAAGTGCATCCACATCAGGTTTACGTAGAGTTAAGCATTAAACAGGAAGTTTTAAATGGTACGCACGTCTATTCCAGTGTATCCACATCAGGTTTACATTGAGTTCAGCATTAAGAAGGAAGTTTATATCACTATAGCTAACATTCTTTTTATTTAAGATGCAGTGTTTAGTTCTGCAACCCAGTACCAAATTAGAAACTCTTTGAGAATTCTTTCCTTGTCCACGTGGACAATTAATAACTTTAAACTTCGCCGAATTCTGGAGTTTTTGTCTTGACATTTGAAGACATTTAAAGAGCTTCTATATTTTTTCTACGAGTTCAAAGAATGCCGGTTATCAGATCATTTCTGCCTTCTCCTGTTTCCAGCAGCGGCGATGCAGAAATGAATGAATGGCTTATATTGGATTGTATATGTTTGATGTTTACTATTACAACGATATAAATCGTTATTTATAATCAGCTGTTCGAATAATGTGTGACAGGAGTCAACATGTGGTGATGTAGTAATTACAATGCAACGATAATTAGGTGGTGGGGAGGGGAAGCGTTTCCAGTCAATCTGTTTGACCCGGGAATCAGCTGTCGCAACGCTTAGTTACCATGACAACAATGTGACGCTGGAAGTCACAAAATGTCTGTCACTTTGACAGAATTCAATCACTTTGTCTTCGCCTAGATTGTAGAACAGAATAGTAGTCGTTGACATGTTTCCCATTCTTCGACTTTATTGGATATTAGCAAGCTTTTCAATATTATAATAAAATTGTGTTACACTCATTCATGATTATATTACAATTTCTTTTGTGTTTAGTTTGTTAATTTGACAGCATTTTACTTATTTTATTTAAATATATATGACAAATTATTGATTATTGTTAGGCCATAACTAGATGTGCCATCATTTACCAGGCTGATAATGTTGTTCTTTGAATAGACACTGAGGTTCATTATTGTGTAGCAGCAGTCATGAAGGTTGCTCTGAATTTTGGTTCTCTTTTGGGTGTTTAAGTCGAACAATCCAACAGTAGTGAATTTTTCAATCTATTGTAAACTAAGTCTGTTTATAGTAAAACATTTCATTTCATTCAGAGACAAATCGTGTCTTTGAAACCGCTCGCTAATATTCAGCAATACTAGAATTAATCAAACTTTACTGTTACTGCAACACTTCTGCTTTGGCGTATTCAAAGTTATGTTTAAAGTGGGTGATTAAAAATCGATATCATAAAAAAACAGGAATGAAAGGGAACCTATAATAGGACCATAGAAAACACTATAGTATATACGAAAGAACCCAAAGAATTTAACACCCCTTCATCTTGATCAGGTATTTAAGGACCAAAACAACTACGGTGAAACTCCATTATAGTGTATTTTTCCAGTTATTGAAGGAGAAGCTAATAGTTTCATAGTGTAAAATGCCCGACCGAAATAGCAGAAGACCTCTGATCTAGTGCTGAGAGTGAAGGAACAAGGAAAACATTGTTAATAGTTGCAAAGAATAGACAGAAGTGGCATTTGTCTATGCACAGAATACCGAAGAATAGTAGTTGATTGTTGTTTGTTTATATAAATATTTAGGGACATATAATTAATTAACAATATACTATACAAAAATTAAGCAATTTCTTATAGCTGAGTTAAATATGTTATTAATCTTGAAATTGTGAAATGATGTTATATTTATGTCTTTTCCAAGTATTTTGTTAGAACCTTTGTCACAGTAAGTTGTAGCTGAAAGTAAGGGCATGAAATGCTTACTCTATTTATATGAAATGTAACTAAAGGGAAAGACATGTCATTTATTTACCAAACACATAATTTTTATAAGCAATATTTTATTGAAAAGAATTAAATTTGTTGCATTACATTTCATTAAACTTGTTATTTACTTAGATCAGAAATCAGTAAGAAAAATGCCATTCCCTTAGTAAAAAATAATTTGTTACCTGATTTGTGATTTGGGGTTAACAAACAAATGTATCCAAAATTGTCTAAAACTTTTCTAAAAATTATTTCAAATACTTGGATAAATATTATCCAGGAAGTATTTATTGTAAGTTTCCAGAGATACAGTATAGAAGGAAACCCTTATTATTGAATTTTGTACACCAAATATAGTAGATGAGGACTGCATGTGAGACAGTAACGCAATAAAACAAGGAGGATTGGTTAATGTACACCAAGAAACATGACAGGACTGCGACATTCTCTTTGTCTGAAACACTTTACGGAATGAGAATTCTCAAGATTGCGCTTTAAGCGACAGTTACATTGGTTATACCGACTCACAAACTTGACAATGCCAACATTTTCACACTTAAGCACTTTCAAAAATGTGTTTTATTATTTACTTTTTCATAACAACTGTACTGTTACCCTTACATATCCTGAATGAACTTTGTTACGTTTATCTAATTTTAATAGCAACAATAATGTTGTTAAAATAGATGAGGATATGTTTGATTTAGTTATTATTGATTAAACTGAGATAGCCAGGGGTTCAAATGAGTTAAAACCAAAAATGTAGTGGATAAGTGCAACTTCGTGTAGATTTGTGTCCTTAAATGAATTATACTAATAATACAAGAGGATAAACTGGGAGCAATTTAAGGATTTCTTGATGTTGTAATAAATTGTAACCTTCTCGCTGTTTACGAGACAGACGACTGAGACCTTGTTAATTTTACTGATGATCACAATGAACCACTAAAACAAGGATAAAGAGAAACAGAAATTTTTCTGCCAGGACGTATATAAGTAAGTAAAAATAAGAAGTGTTATATAAGACCCTAATAATCGGTATATTTACCAAATGATTCCTGGTAAATGTTTTCAATGTGCAATGAAGTTATGCGTAATCTTATATATAATATACATTTCAATTTTTTAAATACTCCTCTAATATTGTTTTTTGGTGGGATTTAAAAACTTTTCCCCAGTTACTTTGGCAAATATTTTTCTTTTAATAGATAATTTTAATATAATTAAATGATTTTGTGTGATTTTTACTCCCCACATTTTGTATCCAAAGCTAAATTATTATACCTGTGTGTATGCAGTATGTAAGTCAGTAATACCACTTAGAGCCGCGACTGACATCTGTCGCTAAATTCATTTTACGTAGGGGGAATGCATTTGCGAACGGAGTGTGGGACTCCTTTGCGGACTACCCACTAAACCCCCTACGGGCCACGGAGGGCCCAGGCCGGAACCCTTTCGGATGATATCTTGCCTGGTCCGTGTGTCTTATGTCCCATCCAGGACAAAACTACTTGTTTCGGAAGCTAGGGGTCAGCCAGGCATCCGTCTTCACGCTTCTGATGAAGGATCGCATGTACATGAGTGGTGACTGCATTCCAGGCGTCCTCACTCTGCAGCATTAGCTCCAAAATGGTGTCTGCCGAAACCTCGCCAACTGTGGTGGCGAGCGTTCGCCTGGCCTCGGTGAAACGCTCGCAAGCGAAGAAGATGTGATGAACATAATCATCCTCCTCCGGGCAGTAAGCACACCGACGCGACCTGACTTTTAAGTCATGTAGAGGTACTTCCTAAAGTAACCGTGCCCCGTCAGGAACTGACACAGGTAGAAATCTATCTCCCCGTGACCACGATCTATCCAGGGTTGAAGCTCTCGAATGAGACGGAAGGTCCAGCGACCGTCCGATCCTTCTGTCCACCTCCGCTGCCAAACCTGCAGAGTCTCCACCCAGGCAGCAGCCAAGAAATCCTCTTTATCCCGCTCGGCAGCCTCCCAGAAGACGGTCTGTCTCTCGATGGCCAGCAGATCAATAGGAATCACCCCAGCCACGACCACCACGGCCGAACCGGAAACGGTGCGATAGGCGCAGGCGACCCTAAGCTTTGACTGTATCGCCTTATCCTCATGACACCCGCCATATAGAAGGGTTGAGTTTACGATAGACATGAGGAGGCGTCTCTTACTTGACCTAGGGATTCCTACGTTAGCAAACAGCCTGCCGAGAGACATAACCACCTTAGAGGCTTTTTCACACACCGCCTGAGTGTGTTCCCAATACCGAACTCGGCAGTCGAGTAAAACACCCAGGTACTTTGCCGCAGTCCTTTTGCCATTTTACCTTTTACTCCTTTTGGATGTCAAAAGATAATACAGGCCACATATTTTGCTTTTCAGAGAAGTCACAGAGATGTCTATACTTGCATTTTGAGGTGCAATACAATCTCAGCGATGTGGGGCTGCTGTGATCAAGGCGACAATTGTGCACTACTTTAGAACCGTTAATACTGATGGGAGATACCACTAGCAAAAAAGGTCGAGGACAAATAAGACTTTAAAGGAGCTAGTAACGATGTCATTTACGCGGTAAAAAAGTATAAGCCATATTATAGAAAAGTAAATATTCACAACATACTGTACAACGTTACTTATAAATATAAAGACAGTATTATTCCACATAACTGAAAGAATAAAGGCGAATATATTAAGCTATGTGTACTTTAAAATAAATACGCCTTTCTATCATAAATATTAATTTTACTTGCGGATTCCGGGAAAAGCAGCGGAAACCCAGACTGGCCTGAACTAGTGGTGCGTAATGTTTGACAGACCTTGTCAATTCCGCTCTCAACCAGAACACAACATTCTTAGTGATATTTTTACCTTTTTAAACCATTGAAATACAATATATATATATATATATATATGGATGGCATAATTTTTTACTTAACACTTTGCCTTTAAGTGCAATAAATTGTGCTGATATGCTTAGGAAATAAGAACTAGAGATATAGAATCAAAGTGTTCACATTGTTCAATTTTTATACTTTCTTGTATATTAGTTATTTTACAGTTTTTTTTTTTTATTAAACCTGCCATCCATAGTGATTATAAAATAGTGATAAACTGTTTTTTTAACCTTCAAATATATAACTAATTATATTGAATTATAAACTTTACCGAATATTTTCTTAACGAGTACTGAAAGTTGTACTCAACTTAGTGCATCTTAATTTTTTCTATTTCTCAATAATCATACGTAAAAAAGTTTCACTTGATGCATTTTCTAAAAAAAAAACACTTTCTTTATTTCACACTGTTTATAGTGATAGTGATTTTAACAGGTTTGTTATGTTAACCTAATGCGTTAACATATTTGTTCATGTAAACGTTTGACCAAAAATTTTCGTTGAAAAATATATATTTTTAGTTATATTCGTGAGTGCTTGGATATTTTTGCAGTATCTAAATTTTTTAGACTACAAAAACTTTTCCCGTATTTTAAGTATTACTAAAATATAAAACTAAATAATGTTACTTTTCTATTAATCTCTGCCTCTAACTAAACCATTCCAAATTAAATAGGCATAAGACCTTTCAGTACATTACATATGTTTTACAGCCCGTTTTGTAGCTGCTCATGCATGTTGCATCCTGCAGGGGCTGAAATCTCATTATTCTGCCGAGACTCAATTTTAGAGTAGAGCACATTAGGCTCAGCCCTGTGCAGTAAACCCTTTAGGGAGGAAATGGAGTATAGTACAGTTTATGTAAATAGCTTCATAGCATTACAATTTTAATTCACCTGATAAAGCTTTCTACTTCATTCAGGTGGTAAAATCAATCTCCCGTAGGAATAAATCTTTTTTCAAATTTTGAAATATAATTTTCTCACAGAACATCAAGATATTTTTGGGAGTCAGAAAAAAAACATTTTATTTATAATTTCAAGAAGAAATTTAGGTATTTCAATTCAAATTTAAGGTTATTTTATAATTCCGCCTAATTACAATAATTGTTGGTGATAATGTTAAGGATATTTTACAAAATATATCTTAAAAGGCGTCTGAAGATTTGAAAAACCGCTTTCAAATAATAACTTTGTAATATGCTAAGAAAATTGAAACAATGTGTCTATAACTTTTATAACTCTTGATATGAAAACAGAACAAGGAATTGATCAAATGAAAAAAAACAAATAGTTAGTGGACTTACCTGCTTCAAACCAAGTTTAAGTTTTCAGTAACACATTATTCTCATTGTATCCGCTATCGGAAAAATAAGTATAATTAACCATAAGTTCAATAAAATCAACTAACCATAAATGAACCAAATGTTCTCAAACTATTTTTCAAGTTGAAAGATCAAATAACATTTTTCTGATGTACTAGTGCACAAAGCAATGACATGAGACAGGATTTGGTAGACTAATGTCTGATACAGAGAAGCCATCCAAATACTACTGTTCTTTCAACATTGCTGAAAAACAATAGGTAACGGGAGAAATATGTTTCTGTTAAATTAATTATCATTAATTTGTATCATTAATTTGTATCAAGTATCCTAAAACGGAATGAAGCACAGCGAAACGTTTTATTGTAACAGGCTTGTTATGATGGAGACGCTTTTCATTATTGGTTATTCGATGTTCCTGCCGTAATGAACTAACCAATCATTTTAGAATCAACGTTGATAAAACCTTGTCTTCTAAAGCTTGTCATTTTTATGCAAAATATTAACGGTCCAGTAATATTTATTGTTGTTAATCTGTTATTAAAAATAGTTGTTAAAATCTAAACATGAGAGATTACAAATCCTTAAAAAATTTGCATAGCAAAGCTACTTGTGTAGTTATTTGGGACTAATAATTATGATTTGTAAGCGAAAGAAAAATAAATATTAGTAAGTTCAATATGAAGACGAATTATTACCATATTACAATTACACGAAAATAATTTTATATACATTTATATTATAGATCTTAGATAAATTGTCGTAATAATTGTTTACATAATATGTGCTGAGCAGTGAGCGGTAATATGATTAATATATATATATATAATATATATTATAT
Organism: Homalodisca vitripennis; assembly: GCF_021130785.1. Lineage (NCBI taxonomy): Eukaryota > Metazoa > Arthropoda > Insecta > Hemiptera > Cicadellidae > Homalodisca > Homalodisca vitripennis. The sequence goes on along the minus strand of NW_025776238.1, from coordinate 112,334 downwards.
ATCATATATAATATATATTATATATCATATATTATTATATATCATATAAAAAACAAGCTGCTTAAGCGAAACATGTTATTAAAATAATCATAAAAAATACATAGACATTATCATATATAATTTAATGGTTATTCAAAAGTAAATGGTTAACTCAGCCACTTAAAAATACAGTAAAGTGCCTTAATTGTGATTGCTTGCTCTTAAATATTACATATTATAAATTATTTTTATTTTTATGGTTTCCAATAATGCACTGAGCTCTCATAGTACTATATACTAGATTAAGTATATTGTAAAATTCCTTTCTTAAACCATACTTTGGTATTTTGCAATTTGAGATAAGTGTACAATTTTACTGTTAACGACTATGCAGGGTACTCAGATATTTATAGAGGTCCCAGAACAGGTACGAAACTGTTCAGGGTCGGTAACAATAACTTATCAAGTACAATCAGTGGCGAAGTTCAGTCTGTAGAAAACTTATCTCGTTATAAGTTTCATTCATTGCGAAGGATATTTTCAAAACTGGTTGTTTTCAACAAACTCTGGTTTCGTATTTGAAATAATAATAAGTTGAACTGGTAAAGTAAAATTGTATTCTTCTATCTACCTATTGTTTTGGGTCCAGCTTTAAAAAAACAACTAACTTTACTATGGATCGTTCTTTTATTTTTATTTAAGTAAACAATACATTTCAAAGAAATTATCAATTTATGAATAAACATTGTAGGTACTGAAAGTAATTCAACTAGATCTTATACTTCCTCTAAAAGATCAGTGATTGGCATGATTTGGTACTGCTAAGCCTATTCTTCGTCCTTCCAATGTCTAGCAAAACTTTTCATTAATATAACCATTATATTATTTTAATAACTTTTCAACATAATAGCACAAGGTGGTTTTTCTTGAGAACGATGGAGGATTTTATCTCCAGAAAGATATCAATCATCAGCAAAGCAACGCCTCAAACCCCACCGATGCGAAGATCAAAATGGCAGGTATTGGAAGGGGTAAACATATGAAGCGAAACTTTTATCTCGGTTTATATTTGTTATGATTAGATAAACTTAAAACAGACCGTCAGACAAATAAAAGATATTTACATCATTTTCAAACAAGTAAACAGGCCGAAAGACGCTTCGGTATCTTTATGTGGATTGCCTGTGATTTAATATTTATATACTTGTGTTAGGGCTGAAGGAATTGCTTTCAACTTTTAAATAAACGTTCCTGCAAGTCATATTGTTTAAGTAGCTCTTACCAGCTTTATATAAGTAACGATAATGATGCCCTTTCATTTCTCTTATGCATTAGCACCATTTTTTGTTATCATACTGGAACGAATAGTGAAAAACACTATATCAATTTATACTTCAGTAGAAAAAAATCCACCTAATATAAAAGTAAAAGAGAAAAAATAATGTGTTTCTCAGATTTTGTGGTACAGCTCCAATGGCATGCATCAGTTATCAATATCATGCATCGCATGATCTTTCTCATCTCATAAACCAATCATGACAATATGTTAAACCTTCATTAACGTATAGATGTAAGTTTATTGTGTTATATCTCACTGAACAGTTAAGGCCGTTGTAAAGTTATATCTTTAAAACTTCTATAGGGATTATCTTCAAAACAATAGGGATTATTTCATTTTCTCACTTAAACATTTATCTTAAAGGGAATATATTGGTATAAAATATGATCTAGTTAATGTTTAAAACATTCCTAAATTCTGTTGTTCCAGTTTAATAAATTGGCACAAATGTATCTTAATAATCTAATTTTAAAGATTATTATTTAAAGATTGAATATATCTACTGAACAAATAATGTATGATAGATATATTGCCTAATTCTTATAGTTCTTAAAAACCAACAAATCCGCAATTCGTCCGAAAATATTGATTTATAAATGGTATTTTATCTAGTAGAAATCCTTTTACAAAAAAAAGTATAAAAATCCTCTTTTCATATGAAAAGAATTGGTTTATAAATTGGACTTCATTTATTACTTGAAATATCAACGTTTACGGCCTTTTCAAGACACAATTTTCGGTTACAATTTGAAGCACAATGTGAGCCAGGAATAGATTAAATAGTAAAAATATTATTTAAAAGCTTTTCTAATTGAAGTGACGGAAAGTGATTCAAAAACCAAACCATTTTTGATAGTTATCTCTCCTATAAATTACTTCTATCTTACTCCCTGAGATAGAGAGATGTCCATTCCAGCATAGTATAAAACGATCAGCAACATATACTTAAAATATATATTTATAAGTTTAAACGACTACAAATAATAGTTGAAAATATCTAAGGATTGAAGTCAAATTAGATTATCAAATTCAGATGATTTCTAAAATATAAAAAAAAAATCCAGCGCAAATATAATATATATCTGTGCAACACTCTTACCATATTAGTGTAAACATTATATTATTCCGAAAGTTTATGTAGCAATGAATAGTTTTTAAATTTAATAAATAAAGCCTAACAAAGTGTTGCCATTAAGCATAAAACAAGTAAAATGCATGCATGTGACAATAATCATAATTTTGTCCATCTATTATTTTGCATTACCCGATTTTTTTTAAATCCGTTTTTCCTATAAAGGTTTAGTTTCAGAACTCATAGACATAAATATCGAATAAAAAAAATACAAAAGTATAATACCAAATCAGAATACAGAATATTAGCATGTCTCCTGATTTACAATTCATTCACGATTTAAACGGATTTGCAGGATTATTCTTTCAGCTACATGTTATTAAGACGCATTTATTTTTCCTCAAATACCGTGAAGGGAAACCTGCTTTCAATATCTTTTCTATACCCCTTCCTCTTAATGCTCTTCCAATTTCTTCATTCAGCCATAACTGATTATCCAGCACTGATTGTTAGAATTGTTCGTTAGAGAAAAGAGTTTATTTTGATTTAAGAATAAATCCAGCCTAACTGTTTTTAGTGAAACAACAGAAACCTATTCAATTTAATTAATTATTTCTAATTGGTAACAGCTAATTCTAATTGACAAATGGTGCAGCTTCTTAAACAGTTGAGACGAAGTGGGCGTTATGAATTTGTTGTAAGCTAGCTAATGAAATGAGTCTTCCAGATAAGAATGTATTTAATAAAAGTTTATTAAACTAGTTGTGATCAATAAACATTTTCTCAATATCCTTTAAGATGCGGTGATTTTTACTTTAGTAAATGGAATTTTACTGACAGATAAACATGTTATTCTATTTTCATATAGTATCCGACCTTGTCTTAAAACATACATCACTCTGAATGTTAAATTACTTTGTAACATTATAACATATGTTATATCCCATAATTGTTTCTAAATACTATTCTAATTTACGATAATTTTTTTATTCATGGAATAATTATATGAATTTTTTTTTAAACGTTTAAGTGAAGAGAATAAGTGGAGAGAACTCAAAGATATACTAGTGATTATATTTTCCAATCATTCGTGTTTATCTAAATTGACTATTTTGAGCAAAATAATTTATAGTTTATAATTATTATTTATTATTATTTTTAAGAAAGGAAAGGCTCGGATTAAAACTTTATTGAACGGGTGCAAAATTATGTATAAAATACATACATATTACAAAAAGCACAACGACTCACTTCCATTAGTCGCTGTTATTGTCAAGTTCTCAAAGTGATTATCTGGAGTGCGCCACTTGGTGATTTCCTAGATAGATTTTTGTTCGGATGAGTTGAATGATTTTGTTGCAATACACGATGTTTGAGCTAGTTAATAAAAATATTTTTTAATTATATATAGTCATTTATTTTGTCAAACTTTTCAAATCTAATATGTGATGTATGTCTTATGTATCTTTTTCACTGCTATGAAGAAGTAAAAGTTTACTAAGACCTGAGGATAGACTCCTATTATCGTTAAAACATTGCGTTATCTTCATGTGGATAGACTCAGACACTTTTTTACCGATTATGATGAACATGTGTATGTATATGTTTCTACGGAGAAGGTTTATATGCTATGTCCATTGATGAAACTCGCCAGTCGGTGCTGCAAAAGATTAAAATTTCTAAGTGCCTGCACATTAAAAACTGCTATTACAACACAGTTACGTAAATTAAATAATCACAAACTGCTAGAAGGTGCTTATGATGTATATTTGTTAAAAATAAACATTTCTGGTTGAACTTAAAGATTTATTGTTACACCAATTTATAATAAGACATGTGAATGTACCATGGCTATAAACATACACTTTTAGCACATTTCCTTGATTGTGGCAACAAGGCAAACTATACTTCGGCGTTTGGAATATAATTTACTTCAACCCAGTGCTCATACATGGGCAAAGCGAATAAAAAGCGTGTAAGCCTCGGGAAACAGCTGGTGAATTATAAAATAGTTTTACGTTTCCTTAAGGAGGAAAAAGCTAGACTATAAAATGTCAGTTACCCTTGACAGCATTTTCAAAACTCGGCTTCGCTTCGCGCAGAAACGCAACCTTACCTCGCAACACGCCACGAGACTAGTAAAGAAATTTACTATTATCATAACATTATGTTATACCTTGCATACAACTAATTTTGTAATAGTTACTAAATATTTTTTAATTAAATAAACTTTAAATTCCTATTGAATTTTAGATGATACATTTTGTATGTGGTAGCGTAGAAGAGACTATACAAGGGTCTCAGCGCCAAGTTGGAGGAACTAACTATCCCATATTCCTCTTCTCGAACACGGATATTTTACTATAACCGTGTATAGGTTGAGAAATATCATATTTTCTTCTAAATTTCCAATCTTGAAAACACTCGACAACTCAGAAATAGTGAATCCATCCATTGTACTTGGAAATCTTGGAAAAGACCACTTTACCGACACATAGTTGTATTCACATAATTATAATCGTCATTAAAATGTTTTCTTTCCTTAGCGATGCTAACACACGAGAGGCTGAAAACTTTCTTTCTGTTTTCGAATTTTATATGAAATTTCTGCGTAGACAAGAATTAGTCCGATGAAGGCGAATGTCTTTATATACAGAGGGTGGCCAAATTATTAGACTAGAACTAGTTTTCGGGGAAAATTATTTTATTAAATTGTTTTTAAATATCTGTGTACATCAAATTGTATAACTAATATTTTGTGTGTATACCCTTGTTCTTTATCAACATTTCAAAACTCTTTTTCATGCTCTGGACCAATTTTGTACAGTTCTCTTTGATTTCTTCAATGTGGTACCACACTTTAATTGATTAAAAATTCACAAGCCCTTGACGTGTCACCTTCTTCTTTAGCATTCTTTTCTTGACAATTGACCACAAATTATCAATTGTATTCATGTCAGGGCTGTTACCTGATCAAGGAAGCACACTGATGTCTAATTCACTGAGAAATCTTGTTACTGTCTTGGCTTTATGGCATGGATCACCATCATTCTTAAAAATAAACTCCCCATTTGGAAACCAATCTTGAGTCTGTGGAATTAGTCTCCTTTGCAGCACATAGATATTTTATGAATTACTTTTTCCAAATACTCTGTTGTCCAATGGTCTAAGCCTTTAGCCCACTCTAATCGCTTTTTTGCCATGGTAGACGTGATCTTTCGCTTTTTCCTTGGTCTGCGAGCGTTGAGTCCTTCTGTGTTTAACAATCTTCTCACACTTCTAGGTGAAATATTGGCTCCATACTCGTTTATCTGGTCAGCCATTTGTTTGTGGTAAGTCTCCTGTTTGTTTTAACAATATTCTTTAGTTTCCTGACCAATCTATCATTCCTTTTGGGCTTGCGGCCACATTTTCCAACTCGATGCGTCTGATTACTTAGGTTTTGGTCACAGGTTCACTTGATCCTACTTACTGATCTTTTCGAAATACCCAACCTTTACGCTAGTTCGGTTTGTGAATAACATCTTTCTTTCAAAAGAATCTTTACTGAAGCTTTTTTCTTATGAGAAAAAACACAATTTTTTTCCCATGACCGTTAAAAAGTGGCCTCACTCTTGAAGTATTCTTAAAATATTAAAAGCCAAAAAAACACACAACCTTTGACGGTTTTACAACCAGAATCCACTACTAACACTGTTACCAGCTCATATTACAAGGAAACCCCACTAAAAACAAGAATAACCAATATTAGATACATACAGAAGTTGAGTTTATGTTCAGTTAAAATTGCCTAAAAATCGTCAGCTGATTTAAGTGCTACCAACTGGATATGACATTAACTTCAATGCCTCAAATAGAAATATAAAGTTCTAATATAATGTAACGAATGCAAATATATGAAAAATAACAATATATTCCAGGATTATAAAGCATAGTTACGAGATAACTTAAAATGTCGTAAATTTGAATATCTAGTCTAATAATTTGGCCACCCTCTGTAGGATTTTACTGAGCATTTTTTAAGTTTATCACTCAGTAGACTGATATACCTTTTTCAGTCTTCCATGGGGCTGTGAACTCTTCTTTTCTGTCCGAATGTGTGTACGCAAACAAGACATCTAACCAATGAAATGAGCTATGTACTTGAATTGTTCATCCAACTTTAGCGAAGCCTGTTATGAGTCACGTTGTTTAGCGTACTTATAATTTTTATGTTTTCCTTATTCTATAAGACTAAAAAGTTTAATCGATTTGGATTTGAAAAATTTGATATATTTCTAGTATAGCTAGCTAAAATTAATACGGTACTTTCGCAAATCGTTCTTTCCTAAGCAAGAGAGGTTGTAATCCCGAATATTTAAAAATTTAATCCAAGGTATTTTAAACAATAAGTAAATAATTATGTCCTTTTTTTACTATTGTAATGCACTTTTCAGTTATACATGTCAAACCAATGGTGGGTTATACATCGCACGGCCCTCATAGTGACTTTTTGTCACATATTTTGTGTGGGTATACATTTTACTCGTATTAGACCCGTATTTCGATTTTGACTATCAAAACAGAGAAAGTAAAAGTCTTTATATCTGAAGTTTTTATTATTATTCTAAAATATTTTCCGACAACTCATGTAAATATATAATCTCAGAGGAATTAAGGCAAGATAGATTTCTGTTGACGTAACAATATCAGGTTTTAATATGAAGGGATTAATAAGGGATAATAAGTAACTGACATTCGATTCCGGGAAATCTTTCACTGCACTTATTTCATTGAATAATACCACTCTTCAGGTTTATTTTTATGGCGATTGGACAAAACTTTGCGCTACCGTCATGACGTTTTCTTCTGTTGTAACTGATATAGACCTACCTGATCGTGGAAGATCAGCTACAGACCCAGTCACTTGAACACTTTTATTTAGGTTATGAATGGCTTGTCGTGATAATGGTCTACTATTTGACAATTGATTCACAAATGACTCTACTACGTCATTGTAATTATGATCATGTAACCACCTTTTATGAACAATAAAACACGTTCTCTTATTGGGAGCATATTATTCATAATTTACTTAATTATTTAGAAAACTTAATCTACTAAAACTACTTGTAACAAGATGCTAACTTGACCATAACTCAAAAATAACCTAATACTGTTGTTTTGTTGTAACAGCTAACAGGTTTAAACTAGAGATAAATTGATACTGAATGACTTGTAGTGTCAAGTGAAGTACATTCAACAATACTTACCGATGTATAATGTTAAATTAAAAAATATAGTGAAACCTAGTTTTTGGCAATATAGTTATTATTATATAACCCTGAATTTTACGTTATTTTCACGTAGGTAGCATTGTGTTTAATGATGGTCAGTGTCTCTACGGTTTTTTGTGTTCGATGAATACAAAAATACATGAATAAAGATACTTTTTTACTCCAAACTTACATTTTGCTACATGTGTTGTATTTTGCTATATGCACTGTTATACCACTATGATTCCATTATAGGTAGTAGCCTACCATAAACTGAAAAAAACCACCATAGGCAAAGACACGATCAACTTACAGATTATTTACCCTACTGCAAGTCAGGGTGGTGAACGTTCAGAAGCAAACAGTAGGTGACACAACTACCCTACACCTCTTATGGTTAACGCTTTTTCTAACAAAGTTTGCATGAAGATTATCTTGAATAAACCATAACAAAGAGTAGTTTTAAGATGGTCTTTGGGGATGAGAAGGTGGAAGTCAGTGATCAAAACCTTTATCTACAGTTATGACCCTGCTGGTCTTCTCAACACATGAATTAACCAACATAAAAACCAAAGTTAACTGGTGTAAATCGTATTCATCGGGAGATTAAAGGAGCTGCAGGTTTGATGGCCATCTGTTTGGTGCTTGGATACGGAAAAATTGCGTAGTTCTGGAAATCGACCACTTTGATTGGATGAGAGTGAACCCATCGCTACTCACCCAAATAAAGCCCCGACAGGTGCCACGGCTCTAAAGAACACGTTCATGTTTGACACTGTTTAATATTTCTCATTCTTCATTCTTTATAGTTCGTTCTTTATGCTTCATACTTAATTCTTCATACTTTTCCTCGTTCTTCGTTCTCCGTTCCTTGTTCTTCAAAAAATATCCATCACTATTGAAACAAAAATAGCGATTGTCATCATTGAAGTATATTTTGAAACAATTTTCCAAGGATACCAACAAGGGTAAGGATTATTTTGTTATGTTATAACAATGGTAGGTTGAATTTAGATGTCTCAACTGGAATGGAAGGTGTATGACGTTTCAGATATTTGATTAGCATTAGGAACATAAACAATACAGGATGTGGGCGCGATAATGTTCTTCTTTACATATTGATAAATTACCTACATAAGGGAAATGGACAATCAGGTCTTTCAGAGTTACGGTTAAATTCCTAGTGTTTGTACAATTCTAATTTTCGTTTAAGAGTTGTGGAATTGAATAAAATTAGGCCGTTTTTAAATACCAACTAACTTTTGAAGTAGTGAGAACCTCAAAATGTAGCCCTTTATTTAAACTTAAAGTAAATTATTTTAAAATGGATTAGGAGATTAAAACATCTTCCGGTGACCATCATTTATCACTGGAGTGCTTTATAAGTTATTTAAAAGGATGTTGTTATGATGTCATAGTTGTTCAGCAGTAAGTTTCTTAGGAAGCCGGGGCTAAACTTCTAGTAGTACATTAAAAGTTACATAACACTTTATTAGCAACTAATTATACAAGTGTTATCAAATCCTTAATCTGTTCAAACGGTTTAAACAATATCCAAACTCCTCTGAGGAAATTTTTGGTATGAGAAGGTCCTTAAATTAATCCTTAAATATTTTGAAAAATACAAGGTACAAATAAATTCAAAACTATAGAGTAATCTATGGGTATTTGTTTTTTGTTTTTTTTTTTAATTAATGGTTTTAGACATGTACGTGGATGATATAAATCCAACTGTACTGGTTCGTGGTTAATTGAAGGATTTTAAATTGTTCTATATCTGAAAAGAGAAATGTCAATTATATCTATTCATTGTTGAGGTTCTTATCTTCTAATACAATTAAGCAGCGGCCAAAGAGAAAATATGAGCTTATATTCCTTCCATTGGCAAATAGCATGTATATGAGTAAACAGCAAATAATAATTGTGACAAAAACCCCTTTCTATGGTTTTAGATTTAAAGTAATAATTAACAATGAGCTTGTTCTTAAAACATTCCTGTAAATTACTAAGTAAAACAAATTTGAGTTTAGTTTAATTAATCCCGTTACTCCCGAGTGTTCTCAGTTAACGGATAACTAGATTACGCTTTGACTAAGTAGCGTATAAAGTAGCTGCCAGGTTTTAAAAAATAAATATATATTCTTAGTATTTTTAAAACAGTGTATATATTTCCGTGTGGATTGACAAAATTAATATGTTCAGTAGATATGGCTACAAATTATTTTTAAAGTAGGTGTTTTACCTTAATGTTCACCATGATATCATTACAATAGTCCAAAAGTTTTAACACAATCAAAACACATTTTAATAATATATTTAAATTTGTTTAAAATCAATACAGTTGAAAATGAAATTATGGATTTTCCTGCCGGATATACAAATATCCAAAGATAAGAAAAATATAAACTCACAACACAAACTTATTTCCAAACCCCTTTATTATTGCAGAGGGTTAAGAGGGTTATTTGGTTAGATCTATTTCAAAATTTTTCTTTCTTACAAAACCATTAACTATTTATGGTTCTACTCAATCAAGACATTGAATCAATTGCGTGTTGGGCAAATAAACATGGGCTGAAATTAAATTAAGACAAAACGCTGGCAATGGTATTGGGAAACCCAAGATTGATCGACCGTTTGGACTTCAACGTTGCACCAAAACTTGAACTCAATAACCACGTACTAAATTTTCAAAAAAAATTAAAAAATCTTGGTCTTACTATGAGCTCAAGTCTTAAGTGGAATGACCAGGTTACGATAACGTGTAATAGAGTATTTGCTGGCATTCACAGTTTAAAGCGTTTTGCTTTATATCTACCATTCAGTGTCAAGGTTATGCTGGTTAAAAACTCTCATACTGCCACACTTCAACTACTGTGACGCTGTGATCAGTGACATGACTGTTGAGCTTTCGGACAGGCTTCAACGTGCTCAAAACTATTGTATCAGATTTATTTTCAATCTCAGACGTTATGAGCATGTGACTCCATTTTTCAAACAGCTATCGCTTCTGAAACTTCAACAACTTCGCCAACTTCACATTCTTTCAACTCTACATTCAGTTATCAGAAACAAGTCACCTGTTTACCTGTCCGAAATTTTCTAATTTATTTCCGATATAAGTGAGCGACCTACGAGAAGGGGATCCACGTTACTCTCAATTCCTGTTCATCGATCGAACTTCTTCAGTAGGTCGTTCACTGTTCAGGCATGTCGCCTCTGGAACTCTCTTCCTGATGATGTCCGTATTATAGAAGGTCGGGCTCGTTTTGGGGCGGGGGTCAGGGACTTGTTGCTGGGCGGTCTGTAGGGGCGACGGGTGGCGGTGCTCGTGGCGTGCTTGTGGTCAGGCTGTGTGTTTGAGAGAATGAATTTAGCAATAACAAGAAATTATTTAAAAAGTAAATTGATAATTTAAGTTTATTTTTAATTATTACATAGTAGTATATATTTTGGTTAAATTTAAATTTAAAATGGAATTTGTTATAGTTTTAAGGTCATTAAATGTAAATATGTATATATATATATATCTGTATATTATGTGAGGTTGAGTGGTAGAGAGGGCTAAATAGCCCTAACTCCGCCTCTTGAATAAAGGCATATTTCATTTCATAACTATGTATCCAGTACACACATAAACTGGTAGAAACTATAAACATCCTTGACACATCAGACTGCTATAAAACTTGAGCCGAACTATTTTTGCCTACTTGCGTACAAGTTAAATCTACTTAATAATAGTTTAACAGAACTCAGTCACAGTTAATGAGGAGATTAGGTTATGAACGTAGAACTTTACATACACGCTTCCTTTCCACGTTAGTGAATCTTCAATTTGCTTAATTCATTATCATTGCGTAGTAATCAAAGTATAAGCAAGATAACAAAAATAGCTGTTATGACAAATTGAATTTAAATATTTCTATAACATCAATATAAAGAAAATCGATTGTCAGTAATAGCTTATGGGCCGAGAGCTGATTTGGACTTTACTAGAACAATGCTTGGCGTTTCTTGAAATCGATAAAGGAATTTGTCTAAGAAATAAATCGATCGTCAGCCATTCCTGTTGTAATGGAGGTCGAAACCGGAGAGTATCGAAAATGTTAAAAATACGGAACAGTGATTTTTCTCTTATTATATTTTTCAAGCTATAGAAAACATCAGAACTGTTAGACAAGTAGACAAAGAGACTGAAAGTCACCCCTTTATGGTAAGCTGACTCTGATTTAACATGAAGGTGTCTGGCAGTTGGTTTACGTCTGCCAAAAAAATAGAAATATAATACTATAAAAAAAAATTTCTTATTTTAACCCGTTTAATGCCTTCCTATTTCCACCTTCATAAAAAATAGCGTATTTTCCTTACGACAAACATCTCTATCGATTTCAGAAAAACCAGATAGTGTGTTTCGCAATGCAAATTGTCTCTTTTCTCACGGACTATACAGTTGCACTCTATACATTACGTTAAAGAACGAAAATGTATTACCACTCGTGAGAACGTTTACACTATTCGTGTAATGACATAATGAACAATACCATTCGCGTCTGAACAACTGATTGGCGTAGACTATCAAATTACCACAGTGACAATTCTCCGGATCTGGGTTTAATTCGGAGAAACCAATAATCTTCAATCAGCTCAAGTACTACTTCTACATCCATTAGTATAGCGGTGCTTCCAATATTGTTCATTAGTTCCTAATTGAAACAATGCTGATGGACACGTGTTCCTATGACTATAATACTCTTTTTGGGGACTGATTGTGATAAAAATTATGTTATTCCATGGAAGTAATAATCGATAGAACATAAAATTAGGAAGTAAAGTGGTCCACTGATCCTTTAAAACCATTTTTTTTCGCCCCATGCGCAGCCTGTGTCATGTGAGATCGCTCGAGCCAGTAGTAGAGTTCCAGCATTAGATAAACGTCCAGGATGTACTTATCTTGGGTAAAAAGATCCAGACGCTTCAATGTACCATCATTCAACGTTCATAACAGATAGACTAAATAGTAAGATCATAGTGCAAATAGGACATTGTTTAACTTAAAATCCTAAAATAATGTATTCAAAATTAATAATTTATTGGCTGAGCTTTAGCGAACCCTATTACTCGAAAGGTTGGAACAAATTCATTTATATCTTCACGAAATCTCGAAAACTTGCTTAGACCGTAAGTAACCCGAAGCTTCATTTCCATTTGATTTCGATGACACAGCATGTCACTCCATGTGATTTAGCTGAGTGTTAGTGAATATATATACATTGGTCCTACGGGTAACAATAATAGCAGGATAACCGGATCAAGCAACATCGAGCGAGGCTGCTGCTTGGATGGGTGACTTCTGAGCGATCTTGTCCTTGCAAGCAGTCTGCAAGCAGCCTGCTCGACTATTGATGGTGGTTCGGAAGTCACCTTTAAAGCCGTTCGTCCCCAGCTTAAGTATTAGTGAGGGCTTCCTAGCCCTAATTTTGCCTGGTAAAATAAGATGTTTACCTTTCTCTACCTTTTAATAGGAACGGGAAAATCGTAGGACAAATATATTCGTAAACAAACTCAATGCACCCGTAAGAGATTCAAACATTGATTTATTAACACATCTAATATAACTACCCCTACTCATACACCATTTTATGGGGACGTGATGCACATACTTTTATCTTTTAAACCCAGATATGACACCCAATGTAATAAACAGAAATCTGAACGTATCATGTGGCAAGATATATTGGCAAAGAATTCATCTGCAGATTTAAAATTGTCACTGAAATTTTATTTCTACATAGAATAAAATAGTTTTAAGATGGTGCTTGTCCACCTATGGAACGTAACCGATTGTGGTTCAAGCCATCTCGAAAATAAAATAAGCTATATATTTGAAATTTTGTATTAAAATACAGCGATTTCTATTACGACACATAGTTTGGTGTATTTCTACCTTGTTTATTTATTTAAAATGAATTTAATTTTAATTGTATTGATAGTTATTCTTATGATTATATTACATTCTGTATTAATTGAATGTTTCACGCATAAGCACCCATCGCAATTACAAACGTACACCGCTTTCAGATAGGAGTGAGGCTAATTAAATTCTTATTACCTTGGATTCCAATTACATAGTTGATAACTCAACTTGAATCTATCTGCATTCCTCTACAACAAGTACGCAACGGTAGTAATATAAACCCAGCTTTGCGTTAAGAACAAGGTCGCTGTTACAAAAGTTGTTATGAGAGGAAAAACTGTTACCAACTTTACTATCATTAAACCAAATATTATTATACTGTGCAATATATTGCTCATAGTATTAATTTGCCAGCACGTTTTGTTATAACATAGTTAAAACAATCAATGAAGAAGGAATATCATAGTTCAAGTAATTGGATTGTATACAATTTAATAGTAACATAATGTAATAGTTTTAATTATTTCCTTAGCAAGTAGCTAACAGTGCAAGGAGCTTAACGAAAACAATGATATATATTATATTTAATTTTAACATACATACATAATTATTTTAAATTGTATTATTGATATATGGAGTTTTATTGAAACGGCTTAGTAGTATTTTAAGCTGCTGCAATTATGTTTGATTTGAAAATATGTTTGTAATTTTTAATACATAAGAACACTTCCCTTAGGTAAAATAAGTCAAAAACTCTTTTAGGCCATTCAATAAAATGTACAGGCATCTAAATCAGGATATTTATGTACAGTATTCGGTAATGGGGCACAATTAAAAATGGTTGAAGTAAAAAATTTTAAATGTATATAGTATGTAGCATAATTTGATGTGTTTAGTGTTTAGCTCAGAAACAATTTAACTTTTAATGAAATATATTTTTAAAAGATACTTGAGGATTAATAGCTTTACAAAACAAAAATACGCCAGTTCTCTAGTAATCTCACAAGTAAATTTCCATTGATATCATTATAATACTTCTCTTAATATTGTGTTAAATGCGTACCACTACTCCTAAAAGGAATTTATTTTATTTATTCTGTGCTCAGGGAAGGTTTTTTACTGGCCAATAGATAAGTCTTTATCAAAATTACAAATAACCACTACATATAACATTTATTGCACAACATTTATTATCATTTTTTCAATAAGACATAAAACTATCTTATTTTTTGTCTTTAAATGTTTAAATTCAATCATGAGTTAAGGGATTATAGAAACTTTATTTTTCCATTATATGGTGAAACTATAAAAGCGAGCATATATTTTCATATGCTTTGAGCATAAGGACTTGAGCGTATATTTTCAATTAAATTTCATTTTCATTTACTCTAGAGGCTTATATCACTTCTAAATATTAAATATTGTATAATGTAGTGTATTTTGAAATTTTTAGACAATTATAGGACATGTGATAAAAGGATTTTCATTTATTTGTATTTTCTAATGCTTAGGAAATGTATTAAATACTTCCACCCACCCCTCCTTTTAACTAAAGATGTCTAAATAATCGAATTTCGTTTAGCTTTACATATTAATTATGTTACGCGTTCCTTGCTGCTAATGAATCTCAATGTTTTAATAAATATTGTTATAAAATAAATTTGTTATAAATAAAATTAATATTTTTTAACCATAGAAACTAAAGCTTTGAAATGTAAAAATAATTATATTAAACATAATAGACTTAACGTATTATTGGCTTGTTGTCTTGAGACACATTATATTGTCTTCATATTTTTCGTAAGCAACGGGTATGTGATTCTCGTATGGTGGTTCACAGCTCATTCTTGAACTGCTGCAAGGCATCATTTAAACAAATTAATGCCCTGTAGTGCATCGTATTTTTTCGTAGATTTTTCTTTTCAAGCTCGAATTACTGAGTTAGCCTGCAATACATTTGCAAAGGACGAAAGTTCTTGTTGCCAGGATTTGATCATACCTTCTGACATAGATGAGACTTTGACCATCAACGTAACGCTGCTGCTCTCTAATTCAATAGACAATAAAGGTTGTCATATTGAGTTTGTCTCTTAAACACCTTTAGTATGAAAGAGAGAGAGAGAGAGAGAGAGAGAGAGCAATGTGGAAGCTACAGCAGAAATTTAGATTAGCTACTAATATTTTCTTTTTAGATACGCGCACACTACACCTCTTTTTACGAGGTTTTCCAGCATTTTAATATCACAATTAATTACAAAAAAGCTGCCATTGTATCATCTGGTGACAGGCATTTAGATAAAAAACCATTGCCAACTGCCAAAAACAAATTACTTTCCAACAAATAAACAAAGTAGAACTATATTAAATTACGTTGTCTACCTGGGCTGAAATTCACTTCGATGTTAGAGATAACGCGCTCGAAACGTTTACAAAATATTTTGTTATAACACGTTATGATCATTCAAATGCAATGTATTATATATAAAATTGTTAAGAAATCTTCATTTTGTCTTACAATTTGTTATAAATTAAAGTAAAGAGTAAAAAACTTTTTTAAATGTTTAAGTGTTCAGGTCCCCTCATTACAGTAAATTTATTATCATTTTAATTTTTCATTTTAATCAGTAAATTTTATAAATCATTTGATTGCAGAATCACACATTTCTACTAATGCAATGTTTATTTAATAATCATTGTCGTATTTAAACTTATACAGCATATATAATTATTATTATTGAAAAAGCTTTATTTTTCTAATAAAACTGATTTAATTAAATAAAAATACACACCGAGTGTTTAAATACCTCGATCAGATATAAATTTCAATTTTGATATCAGACAAACAATGTACAAAGCTTTATAAAAATGACATTTGATTATTTAATTACCTCTCACTCCCTCTGGATTTGTCACATCTTTTATTAATTTTTATAAAGAAACTCAAAATTTTCAATTATTTATGGTTACTTCATAATAATGACTAAAATAATATTTAATCCCTTAATGAAACCAAAACATGCTGATTTAAAAGTTGGCACATTTTAATGTCCCCAATATAAAATTAAGTATGTGCGTACGACTGATAAACGCTTAAAACTAGGGATTAGTGTGTGATAATATAAGCACCATCATAAACAAACTACCCACACTATTATTAAACATTAATGTCACTTTTATGAAGCGCCTAAAGGCACCAATCATAAGTCCGTACTCTGGAAATTTCATTATGAATATCCTCGTTTATGACTCTAACACTGCACTGTAATACTTAAAGTTTTGAAAGTCACACAAAGTCTAACTTTTCCACACAATTCCCACGTTCTTACTAAAGTTATGGTAAAAATTTACATTCTTATGTGAACTATTAAACTTCTACTAATAATTATTTATTACTGTTCTGAGAGCTTAAAATTTGCAATTTAAATCCAAATAAAACAAATCTCTATTATTCCATTCTAACTGCAGTGAAAAGCAGTCTAATGTTTCCGTCATATAAATAATTGGATCAGTACAATTGCGTAAAAAACGCGTACTGTAAAACCTTTTGGATACCAATCGTCATACTTTAGCAGTAATAGTACGTTGCAAACATCAATAACGTATTGCATACGGTTCGGTTTAAAGCACTATATAAAAAAAACCGTCTGAAAATTATGCAACATCGTTTGTCATTTAAATATTTGAGTTCTGAGATAAAAACGTTGTTTTATTTTAGTTTTATGCAAAATGTAATAAACAAAGTATAAATTGCGGTGATTAATGAATGAATTTAATAAAGTGATCATTAAAGTTAGAAGTTGATCATGAATTCCCCACCACTAGGACACAAAGTAAGTGTTACTCACGCTAAGTAAACAGTAATGGAGTACTATTCATTAGACTAAGGGGAAAAGTTTCACTATCTACCGGTTTAAATTTGACAATTATTACGTTATTGTTAACGGAAATAAGTAATTTTCAATAACAGTGATGGAATAGCATCGAAATAAAAGTCTAACCATGAAGGTAGATTTGTATTATAGGCACCACAAGTTTTAGATGAATAATCGTGACATTGATGATGATTTTCGCATTTGACTCTGTATTTCAGTTTTGTAATATATGACGCATGTTTATTGATTAGTACCGTTTCAAGTGAAATTTGTTATTCACATTCATCCTTTGAATATTGATTACAAATTCACTATTATGGCAAACGCACAAACTTAACTCTCACTATATATATATATATATATATATATATATATATATATATATATATATATATATATATATATACTGTACATATGAAACAAAAATTACACTTCAAAATTTTGAATTGCCTGTTTTAGTTACTATTCTTGATCGCTTAACCTAAAATCTTCTTCTTATTCTACATAGAAACAGTTGATTGCCACTGTAGTATACGATGAATATTATAGAAAGTTTTTAATAATGGAATTTGAATAATATAAAGATTATTATTATTCATACAATTCTATATCTTTCAACCTCATGCAACGCTAGAATATGGATGTTGTATTCCCAGGGGGTTCTCGTCAGAACGGTTAGGAGCACACAAGTCAACATTTTACTTTGCTTTATTATACTCTACAGGTATTTTGCTTCTCAAGAAACTGAAATAATTCAAGGATTATTCCATCAAGATTCTCTTCCGTCGTTATCTTTAGTTAGGTTTTGTCACTTGCTAAACCTCACAAAATATATGTGTTATTACAATAGCCTTTGGTTAAAAGAAGGTAAAAGATTGAAATTATCAAAGCAATATTTTGTAATTTTGTAATAAACTAACAAATTTACCCGCACCTTCGCACTCAATTTCCCACTGAACAGCTTGGGCATCAACGCATATCCTATTTAAATAACATAAGAAATTCTAATCCATTTTATAATAACAGGACTTTAAATTTTTAATGCGTTATATTTATAGGTCCTTGGGGAATCCACATTAGATGTGTGCAGTAAACAATCAATTGGAACAATAATTGGAAACATAATAATTTCTCCCCTCTTCCCACTTCTTTGGAGGAAATTTAAATGGATACATGAATAATTATTTCCCAAGCAATGTCTTGTCTGAACTAGTTTCATGAGATCACGGTTTAACAGTGCCTGACATCATAGTACTTTATACAATGGTCAGTAAGATTACCAGAGTGGGGAAGAGTGGCAGTGACAGCGATATATGAGGCAGTACTGAAGTGGCCACTCACAACATTTTGGGACACAGCTGGTTGTCTACCGTTCATGTCACAATAAACTCTGGACATATGTGGTTGAGATATGAACCGTAGTTCTTCAACACTCTCACTTAGATTACCTCAACATTATTAAATTTCTGATCTAAAAAAAATCATACATATGTGATTGTTTAATTTTTTTTTCTTTAAGTAATAAATAATACCCATAGTAGGCCATTTCGCTCCTATAAAACTACTATAATTCTGATAAAAAGGTAAAAGTTACAGTAGAGAGTAATAGTGTAAATGTTTCGATCCAAATAGAAATTCCAAATAAATGCAGTGGTTTCGTTATAAAATAAAAATCAGAGTGGCTACAAAGCTTTACTGCAGTAAGCAATATCTCTACCATTTTTTTTTTTTTTTTTTAATTTGACTATTCAATACAATGGCGTCCCAAACATATCCTCCCCCTACCACGTGTTACGTGGAATCTATACAGTTGCAAACATGGTACAAGTATGTATTTATAACTGCAAGTGATCTATGAATTGGTGCAATCTTTTATTTCACCTTTAATACTGAAATTCACTATCGTTGTCTTCCTCCAGTAAATCCTCTGTATAGTTCAGTTTTTTAATAAGTATTATCTGTTTCTGATATATTTTTAACTATAACTACTTCATTGCGAGTGAAGTTTTGCTTAATGCAAGCTTTACGGTAGTGATTATTTTGAGCATGAGATATGCATTAGATATTTGAAATAATATCAAGGAATAACTTTGCACCCCAAACATACCATTCTTTAAATGTGGACCAGGCTTTGTTCCACATATCCCATAGAGTAACGAATACTATCATCAAAATCGATCTTACCGATATAGAAATAAGGATTCGTACAAAATTCCTAGTTTGTAGGCAAGTTCATTCATGACACATAATGCAGACAGACGGCTAGAAATGTAACTTATCTAACTCCTGGCTTTGGCTTCTCTAACGCTGAACTAATCTTGCAATAATATCACTTTAGGATTTTTGTAATGGGTTTTTTTAATCTACGACAAAAATTAGCTACAAGTAATTTGTGGCATTGCAAACTTGGATTAAATGTCACGCCTAAACTTAGTGCTGGAGTTGTACGTTAATATAAATATCTGAGAGTTAGTAATGCATTTATGAAAAAGCTATTGTGATTTTTCGTTCATGTTACTTTGAAGTTATTATAAGTTTATCTCGTACTTCTTTCGATTTTGATGTTGACAGGTGCGTATGGCGTACTCTGTTTACGATGTGGTGTCTTCATTTTATACAGGGTTGCTTCGGATAAAAGTGTGACTTTTTCAGGGTCAATAGGGGATCTGAATACAAGCCTTGTGGGCGGAACTTTATTTTGTTCGTAATAACACATAAAATAACAACATAATGTCAACAAGAATTTTAAAAACGTTACTATTAAAGCAAACGTTCCAAATTTCTCCCGTTTGTGTCGATGCAAATCTGAGGTTATCGTAACGTTGACTGCTTACATTATGAATGAGTCAAGGGCATTTCTCCAAGTCTGCTTCCTTAGTAATATTCTTTTACTTAATACCTTTTTAAATTCTTGTTTGCAAGAATTGGTTCTTTTAGTTGTTATTAAGAAGAAAACACGTTTAGTTTTAGTAACTTTGCGTTTTTCTGGCTGAATGTCAAATGGAACATTGCTCGTTGCCTACAGGGAAATGTATCACAAATTCTATTTTTCTAATTTACCTTGAATATAAATATATCAATTTACTTATATTTTTCAGTTCTGAAAGCATTGAGCGAGCTTGTTAGTAAACACATTTCTCATTTTAACATTAACTGCAACCGTTGTTGAGCACAAAGTAAGAAATTATCCAGATAAGAAACTTAAGGTATTTTAGTACAGATTGCTAATTTTACATTTTTGCAAATATTAAGTATCTAGTGCTTGGTCAATATTGTAATGCAGATATCAAAGACAGGTTTCTGTCAAATCTTTACACTGTTAAAACCCCTCTTAGTTGTTTTTTGGCAGAAGTAGGCTTCTCAAATCTATGTGTATATATTTTCCTTGATTAGGTAAATATGGCAGTATCAACTGTGGCAGAAAAATAATGGATTATAATATTATAAATACCCACTTTTTTGAAATAATTTCTTGAAAGTGCCAAACAAACACTACTTAACGTAGGCGTCGGTAACTGCTTGTAACACAATATATACTTTATAATAGAGTTTCGCAATTAGTTAAATTATCCCCGCTTCTAATTTAAAAAAATGGAGACTCAAATGCATTTTTTCCCCAAATTCTAATATTATATTTAAATTGTCTAAAAAGATCCAATATCAACAGTGCCGGAAGTAACGGAAATAAATGTACCGTAATTCCTATGATTTCCGCGAGAGCTACAAATATTTGTGTGTAAGCGGATATTCTAAGCTTCCTGCGATCGAAGAACAGCCTAGATTTCCTTTCTCATCGTTGTCTAAATATAGTCTTGTTATTATAAAGTCAGAACTAATGTATTACAATTACAGAAAAGTACAGTAATATTTTGTACAGAAATATTTATGAAAATTTTAAATACATTATGAACTCACCTGAAATACTTTTAAGAAGTATTATTTAACAAGTTGTAAGGTTTTGTTTATTTACCATAACCGTAGATGATAAGAAAACACTGAATTTATACTAAATCAAATATCTCTTCTGGTTCATAAGAAAGTTAGATTTTTACATCTAGCCGGATTCTCTAATTGTAAAACTAACATGATTTAAATGCGTGAGCTTAGTTATTTAATTATCACACTTATTGGACAGTAAACAATCAATATTATCAAGTTAATATGATCGTAACGCTTTCAAAAATTCCATAATCTTGAAACTTTACAGAATAAACATTTTTACACAAGTATTTATAAAATGTGTGTTTACATTTCTTTGTAAAGACGTTAACTTGTAAACTAACAATTAATCCGAAATTTTGTTTGAAAACATGTGCACTTATAACGGTTCAATTGTATACTTATATTACTTTAAACCTCTACCATCTTAAAAACTTAAGAGTTATTGAAAAATAAGAAAAAAACATGTTACTTGAACTCGCTAGAACATTGTTTAGAAAAGTTTCAATTTTTTACGTTATGAAATATTCAAAATAAATATTTTCGTGGATGAAAAACACCAAATAACTAATTCGTTGAGTTCTTCGAATACTTTTGTAGGAACATTCGCAAATCCTCTTCATATATTGCTATATAACATATACGTTTCAAAATTGTATTTATGTCTGTTTATAACTTGTTTCGCGGACTAGGTTCGGTGTATTTTACTAGTTTTCACAGTAGTGTTATTCTGAAAATATTATTTTTCTTCTGATTTGACGCCAGCCACCGGCATAACGGCACAATTAAATATTTCAAACAACAATAGAAAAATTGTATTACTATGGTAATACACATTTAAAGTTCATTCTAAATTCAAAATAAACACCATTAAGTTTTGTGTACTCCTTTAAGCTTAAATTTTTAAAAATCAGCCAAGCTTCAGTATGTTTTACACTGTGTATGAAGTGATGGTCAGCAACAGAGAGGATGTAGACAAGCCGAACAGTTTTCCCCCATCCTGTGGGTTTAGCAGAATTTGCCACATCTAGTTCCTAGTGACCAGATATGATATTATGGTACCTTGCATGAAGAGTAAGAATAATGATGGTATAGTAATGCAGGCTGAAAATAATACAAAATCATTGGTCAACATACATCACGATTCCTGGTTACAACACCAAGTTAAGAAATGCATAATCTGCGAGAAGTTCGGAAATCTGCAATCACTACACTCAAAGTCTCGAACTTCACGTCCAGACATGATCTGCGAGAAGTTCAACTAGGATATGTATGTTAAAAACTTTTTAAATCCCAGATGTTTGGTTGACTCGGACTTCTAAATATTTGGAGGGCATGAAACCTCATCACGGAGTTTTCCAAAAAACAGCTGCTGCGTCTTGCTCTCGTTGAACACCAGGTCGTTGTTCGCGCAGTATTCCATGGCTTTATTGATGGAAATAAAGTTGTCCACTTCAAGTTTGTCCAGTTCCATGCCGCTGTTCAACAGGACAGAGTCGTCAGCAAACATGACGGTGCGGCTGTAATTACTCATGTACTGCGGGAGGTCGGCAGCAAAACAATGCAAAAAGAACTGGTCCCAAAACGGAACCCTGTGGGACTCCTCTTGTCATGCTCAACAGACCCGATTTGACCGTGTTAGTTCTACCTTTGATGGTTTGCCTGATCTCAACCAGCTGCCTTCTTCCAAAGAGGTAGGTCCTAAACCACTCCTGTGCTGCGCCCACAACACCAACGGCACCAAGCTTGGCCAGAATCAGCCCGTGATCCAAACAGTCGAAGGCCTTGCTAAGGTCTAAGAAGGCTCCACCGACTGTTCTCCCAGCCTCCAAGTTGTCCAATATGTGTTCCACAATTGACGCTACTGCAGTTATGGTTGACCTGCCCGGTATGAATCCATGCTGTCCTTCTGGAATGATGTTGTTGGAGTTGAGATGTCTCATAAGACGGGTCAAAACTACCTTTTCCAGTATTTTGGAGAAAGTTGGGACCAACGATATCGTCCTAAAGTTGCTAATTTCGTCTCTCTTGCCTTTCTTGTGGAGAGGATAAACCTTTGCTACCTTCATCAGGGAGGGAAAAGTTGCCTGATCCAGTGACTTATTCACAACATTAGTTAGAGGCAAGCAGAGTTCCTCTTCACAGTACTTCAGAAGTCTGGAAGAGACGTCATCGACACCTGTTGAGGTTTTTTGTTTTAGTGCCCTTATAATACCTCGCACCTCATCAGTGGTTGCCAATGAAAAAGCGGTCAATTCATTTACCAGATTGTGATTACAACCAGCGACCTGAGTGCTTTTTTGTAGATTACCTGCCCGCAAAATATCTCCAGCAATGGTAGTGAAGTACTCATTGAAGCTATTAGTAACCTCAACGGGATCTGTTATGATGTCGTTTGAGATCCTAAGTTGCCACGTTGTATTATTTACATCCTCGCAAGCTCTTCTTTCAGCGTTAACGACGCTCCACACCGCTTTGCTTTTGTTGGAGGACCGCGAGATTAGCTCCTCACTAGCCTCCCGTCTGATGGTTTTCAACTTGAGGTCATAAGTTTTTTTCTTCTGTGCCGCTTCAAGCCTGTCGTCCGCTCTTCCAGTTGAGGTACTTCTTTCTTGAGCTTCGATGAACTCGGTTCTTAGCCTAAGGACTTCTGTGGTGTATAGAAATGGCTTTAGGCCGTTTTTTTTGGACCTTGATGTTTTATATGGGCATGTAGCGTCAAGTGCCGATGTGGTCGTCACCATAAGTCCTGAATAAGCCTTCTCCACATCCATTGTCTGAAAAACGTTGTTCCAGTCTTCCTCCGCTAAAAGATTTCTGAGCCGTGATAGGTTTTGATTATTTAATTGCCTATAAGCGGCAGTAGGTTGGATTTTCGCTTTTGCGGGGATGTTTAGGGCGCAGAGCTGTCCAGCATGGTCGGCAATGTGTTCATGCACTACTTTCACTTTTAGCATCGCAGGACTAAGATTACTGCACACCACGCCTATGGAGGATCTTGAGACATTAGTAATTCTTGTAGGCGGGAGATTCACTCTATGAATGTTATAGGTGGCCAGAAGGTCCCTAAGAGCATTGTTTTCAATACAATTGTCAATGACAAAACATGAAATGATTAAAACAGTGAATGGGAAAAATGAATATAAAACAGGCAATTCCAAGTGGCAATACTTTGAGGTGATTTTCCACAAGTTCGAAGGTAGTTTATCATGAGATTGTAACAGATTTAGTTAAGCTATCAAACACTCAAAGGCTAATTGAACAGTTCGATTGGGAACAGTTCACTCACCTTTTGTACAATCCAGATCTGGTACCTTCAGCAGGCACCAGTTCTACACATGAAATGTGAGCTTGAAATTAAGCACTGTAACCCGCGTGGCTGCTAGGGAGCCGCCATCTTATATCACGTGACTATTCTTGAATAATTAGAGAGCCGGCCTATAATTCCGCTCTGTCTACTAATAATCACATTTAGATGTTTTAAATGTCTTAAAGAATGGCTAATCGTCTATTAATTTTATTTATAAAAAATAATTGCATGAAATTTTGAAATAAGTAATTATCAAAATGTTATATATTTAAAGACATAAGCCCATAAGATACAAATGTCATAACTACGTACGTATTAAGCTAATAGTTTCTATACTTGGCTATCTTTAAGAACATGTACATGGATAAAATTAAAGTTTATTTCTTAACACCAAATTAATATTTTATTTTTAATTTATAAATTACACAACTTAATAAATCAAGAGACAGTATTGTAGGTCATTCTCAGATGACGGCAATCTTCTTATAACCTCCTTCCTACTGAATAAATCAGTGAGTATCCTCAGAATTTAAATAATTTATTACTTAAATAAACATTAAGAGAAGTAATTATAATTTTTTGAAAAATCTTATTTATTAGTGTAAAATATTGTATAAATGAGTATGTTTCTACATATTGAAGCAATTTGTGTATGTCATTGGTCTTTATTAATCTTTATCTCATGATTTAAATACGTGATTAGTTGTAATGCAATATTTTTGAAATTACGAAGATTGCAAAGAAAATAATATGTTTATTTGCATTACTACAAAAAATACTATACTACATAAAATAATAGTATAGTACAATATTATCTTATTATAATTAATTAATATATTTACTTATATTAATTTTGAAACTGTGTCGGTACATTTATATTACTTCAATGCTTTGTTTTAAAGATTTATTTAAAAAACGAATTGTTAGAATTTCTAATAAATTATTTGACAAAATATAATAATAGTTACAAGAAAATCTTAATAGAGCAATCGTAGAGTGAGTGGAACAATTTACTGAGTACCGTGTTGGGAATATTGGATTATTAGATTATGAAAACCAAGTTGATTTTCAATCGCATTACCTTAGGGAAGTTCCTTTTGTAGTAATTGAATCAAATCATTTTATTTCACTAAGGCAATGTAAATTAACCTGATAATCAAACATTTATTGTAAATAATTTTTATTTTTATTATGAAAGCATCGTTTTGGATAGCAAACTAATGGGTCTCTTATCAGTTACTTTTTTATGAACATAATAAATTTAGGGTAGAACCGTTTCAATATCTGTTACAGCATTGATATAATTGGCTGAGTGTTAGCGAATGTTTCCTGTATTTAATTTATGTTTGTCTGTCTATCCACACAATATCTTTGGAATCTAACTAGCATATAACTCTAAATTTTGCATTAAGCATCATTGCTGCATATTTGGCTGAGCGTTAACTAACATTTTCACACTGCTGGTATAGGTAATAATTATGGCAACGTAAAAATTGAAGAATAAATCTGTTTTTTTAACAAACTAAGTACAATCATATGGAATTTAAGCGTGTGAAACAGTAACAAATAGATGAAACGAGCCAATATACTTAACACTTTGCATGCAAACTAAGTGAAGCCTATTACTTGACAAGTGCTGTGGCGTATGTCTACCGTTTTTATTATTTAACATAGACTACTTTCATCACCAATTTATCATTGTGTCTTTTTTTAATTTTTAAGTGGTTTGAATTGGAAATGAAAAAATAAAAATAAACCTGGCCCTACATGTAGGTTATTTTAGTTTTGGTTGCAATCTTGTTTTACCTACATTATGCTATAAAATATGTATAAAGGTTTTAGCATATTGTACCTGGAAATCTGCGTTTCGAGTTGAATGAGGTTTTTGGTAGACGTTAGGTTTTATATTTAATAATGACCAGCTGAAAACTGGTCCGTACAAATGATCCAATTAGGGACCTGAAGCCTAAGTATACCCAAGAGAGTGGGCTATTTATTTTAAGGTAGTTGGTGAGTGATGGTGATCAGTGTATTAGGTAAATCTAGAACAACCTCGTTAGTAGTAAAGATCGATTTTTTGTTAACGAGCATCAATACTAACAAATGATCATATACTAAACTATTAGTATTAGTAAAAATGTACACTGTTGCGGGTTAAGCTAATTTCATTGTGAAAGCCATGATTCAGGTAGATGAATGTAAAACAAATACGTTCTTCTGAAAAGTAAATTCATACTGAAAAGATTTCCTTTTCCTTTTTGGAGATAATAAAAATGTATGTGAGTCTACTCGTCCTTAAGTGATATATTTTATTAAGTTAATAACTCTTTATAAAGTCCAAAAAAAAATTTCAATTTGTACCAAAATATAATCTTATTATAAAAGTAAGAAGACTACCATGTTGGGTTCTGCTATACCCAATGTCCACGATACAGGATATGTTGAAATAAAACGAAATTTATAATGTTAACAATAAATACAATTTATGAAAACCCTTATTATTTATTAGGTGGGGAAGTTTAATAATACAACAGCTAATATTTTAGCTATAAATGTAGTTATAGGATGTCCAGTCTACTAAAACTCTTCCATGAAATACGAGTATTTTCTTTAGAGTAGTATATTATGGAATAAACGCATTCCTTATTATATAACCAAGTATTGTGAACACAGTGCTATAGAATGTTGACGAAAATACTTTATGTTTCAAAAGATTCCGACAGTAGTGAATTCTGGATCTCTGATACAGACCAGGATACTTCTCTTATCAAACTATTGGGTATTTTATAATGATTTAGAAAATTCCAAAATCCACTCTCAGTCCTATTTCGTTGCTCTAGAACGGATTATTTATGTTTCCTTCAATAAGGACGTCATTCCGAAGGTAAACACTAAATGTGATATTTCTTGGCATTCTGAGGTGGATTTTATTAATTTTAAGACAACCCCGTAATTTTCTTCTGCTGGATTCTCTATATGGTTTTATAGGTAAAACTTCCGAATTAGCCTAATTTCTTTGTCCAATTCTAAAAGAATGTATGTCGGACCACTATGTACATTATCCAGTCACTTACTTTAGGAATATTTCTTATGCTATTTAAAAGGTGTGTATGTATTTTATGCTCCTGTAATCTAATAAGACAAATGCGAATAACTGCTAGTAAAGAAATAAAGCTTATAAAAAATTTGAAGTCTGTGAATTATTACATTCTCGAGATACCATGCGGACGGACAGACAGACATAAATAATATATGTCCAGCCCCTCGGTAGAAAAAGTTCAGTACGAAAATTAGAATAATTTGTTTCAAGAAATGTATAAAAAAATGTTATAAAAAAATCAATGTAATTTTACATATATTGGATTAATTATAGGTTTTTTTATGTGTATGAAGCATTCTTTTCCCTTCAACTGCCAAACAATGAAAAAAATTTACACCGATATAATTGCTAGAGGGCGCCTCTCTAACATCAGGGCTCAAATTGCCGAAAATTCGATTACCTGCCTCAACATTAACGATGCCTTTGAGTAAGTAAATTATGTTGTTAAAGCGCCCAAAGATAAAGTTCATTACGATAACTATGTTATACTTTTAAAGATAATCTAATCTTTTTCTGGTGGCCTTTCTCTCATAAAACTCATTTAGTATAAAGTCTTAATTTTCATTATAGTTTATCAGGAAAGGGATTTTGTAAAAAATAAACCAATAAGAAGTATTTAAGAAAGATTTTATCACGAGTTAACATTACATCTTAACACTCTGACTGGGTATAATTGGTTTTTATCCTTCTCTCCATTCTCGTGATTGGTTGGAAAAAGCAAAGGATAAATTTAATAGCAGTCAAAATAAGCTATGATTATAACATCATTTACTGCTACTAAACCTGCATACAAAATTAATAAAACCTTATTTAACTTATTTGTAAAAACGTACTTTAGAAAACTAATAAATACACTTACTATGAATGAATGCCGTTGTTCACTTCGTAACTTATAAATTTTGGAAATACCCGCTTTTCTCAACACTTGCTTATCTACAAACTGTTACACAATACAGAACTGTTATTTTTCATTCCAATACCTATTTCATGATTGTAATACCTATTTATCAGAGATTGCCATCATATACAGCAGTATGGTAATTTACCTCAGGTTTCATGTTTTCCATTTATTCATAGCAATTTATATATTTGACGCTTCACAACATTCACTTCATTCCAATTCATTCTAAACTTAATTTTAATTGTTACAGTACAAATTAAATAAAAATATTCATTCAAATTATAAATACCCTAAATAAACTCGTTTCAAAATTTTACATCCTAAAGTATTAGAAAATATAATCTGTTTTTCAAGAAAGTTAAAGTTGGACATTTTGGAAAATAGTAAAAAAATTAATTTCTATCGAAGTTAGGATTGTATTAACAATAATAAAATAGTTACTTTTCTTTCCCTAGCAAGCGACAGCGCAAAGCCAGTCTATTATTGACATTGTTGTACTGATATTTATTGTCCTAACTAGACTTTTCTATGAATCAGGTTTGGGCAAAAAACTATTTGCGCTCTTGTTGGTGGACTGAGCCAGTCATTAGTCACGATTAGTACTTTTTGGAATTAAAAGGCAAAGCTTTTCGATCAGCAACATCGAGTAACGCGGCGGCATCAAGCATTCTTAGGAAATCGCCCATGCACGCTACTTATCGTAGTTTTGAACTCATGATTCGAAACTTGACTCCCAGACAGATTAGGTGAGATTTAGTGTCATTATATATTTCTTGGCACAGGGTTGTTTAAATTTTTTCTTGAATTTCATTTTTGTTTTCTTCCTGTAGAATTTGAACCAAGGTACCCTGTGATTGCTTGCATAACTTAACTTATTGAAATAACTTGTTTTTGTTCAAGAAAGTATATAACAATCCTGTTTAAAATATTATTTAAAACAGTTGAAGATTTAATATTTGTTGACATTCGATACATATATCAGTATAAACCGTTGGCAGTATGTTAATCTAAATAAATACTGAGATTAAAAAGTCGTGTTTTGCATGAAAAGAACAATATGTACAGCATTGGTTTTCCCACACTACCCCTCCCCCTCTTCCAGTGAATTGTCCAAAAATACAAGATATTTACATACTAGCTTTACAGATGGTCAGGGAAGTGGACACCTAGGTCATTTGTGACGGTGCAGAGTGTATCGAAGGTGTGGAAAATTTTATTCCCTGGGAAGTACTCCTCAGGCATAATTTATGCCGGGATCAAGCTATCAAAAACACGGTGACATCTGAGGACTGTATATTAATCACACACATCCCTTGCTAAATCTGCTGACACAGGACATGGATCCGAGTATGGAGGTTGCTAGTCCTTGGACGTGTTGAGGTGCACAAAGACCTGTTTGCAGGTAGCATAGTTTTGTAAAACAAAAGGCGTGCGTCTACCATAACGTGTGACTATGCACAGGTCGAAGGATGTTGATATTCCGCCGAGGATCCGTTACAAAAGTCCCCAATGCAAGTTGTATGACCCACCGATATAAATGGATCCAAAAACTTTCCTGGAAGACGAACGGATATCCAGCAATACACATCCTTTTGAAGTCATTAAAATGATATATATTTCATTTAGAACAAATTTTTGTTTTAACGTATTGGGAAAATTTGCTTTGGTTAAATCATTAAACTTTGTAAAAGACAATCAAGATCGTAAAATATAAGACCACGTGCTCGTGAATACAATAGGTCGGTGTAAGTACAAAGTGTTATATTTTTAAAAGTTCTTACTTATATTTTATAATAGACATATTTTTATTTCACTTAATACTTGATTTTAATTGTGAATTCCCAATAGCTTTAGTTTTATCCGCAAGTAAAGTTTTCGTTTGGTATCATTTTTTAACTTTGAGTTTATTGTAATTTTCAACAGATGTATAATATTAAAAATAGTTAAATTGGAAAAAGAATTTGTTTTATTTTTTGGTTGACAAGGGTCAGAGGTATTTTTTTGTATTAGAAACAAATTCTCAAGAAATTTTTTAGAGATAAAAAAGAGTAAAATATTTAAATAAAAAAGAGATTTTTTTGAAGCGTAATAAATAAAGTATATTAAACATTGTTTTGGGGTTATTCCCTATAGTTTATGCACTGATTTATAATTAGTGGAGCTAGGAAATCGTAGTTCAATTTAACAATCAAACTTTAAATTATGATCTCTGCAGCCGAGATTTCTCACTTATTTCTGATTTTTAAATGTACCAGACTTGTATTCCTGTCTCCGTAATATAGATTTGTGGTCTTTGCCCCCCCCCCCCTTACTACCGCCCCGCCCGCAATCACGTTTACATACAACCAATTGTGCACAATCCTATTGTGTAAGCTGTTTAATTTTTTTATGAGTTTATAGTATTTATAAACATTTTTCCTGTACAATGTTTACTCTAGTATTATTTGTGTTCAGTGTGTACTTTTTTATATAACGCAAATGAGCTAAACTTATTGACTACGCACACAAAAACTGATTACAAAATTCACTTGATCTCTTCTCTTGCCTCTGATTAATTGAAGATGTTGAGCGAGCAATGTCCCAACACTCTCGTTTAATAGCATCCCCTAATGTCGACTAATGTTGATTGTCGCTTGATCTCTTCTCTTGCCCCTGATTAGTTGGAGATAGCGCTGTGTTGAGCGAGCAATAGCTCAGCACTTAAGTTTTGTATTCTAGCGGATAGCATCCCCTAATGTCGACTGGTTGTCGCTTGATCTCTTCTCTTGCCCCTGATTAGTTGGAGATAGCGCTGTGTTGAGCGAGCAATAGCTCAGCACTTAAGTTTTTGTATTCTAGCGGATAGCATCCCCTAATGTCGACTGGTTGTCGCTTGATCTCTTCTCTCTTGCCCCTGATTAGTTAGAGACAACGCTATGTTGAGCGAGCAATAGCTCAGCACTCAAGTTTTGTATTCTAGCGGATAGCATCCCCTGTTGTCGACTGATTGTCGCTTTATCTCTTCTCTTGCCCCTGATTAGTTAGAGACAACGCTATGTTGAGCGAGCAATAGCTCAGCACTCAAGTTTCTTATTCTAGCGGATAGCATCCCCTGTTGTCGACTGATTGTCGCTTGATCTCTTCTCTTGCCCCTGATTAGTTGGAAATAACGCTATGTTGAGTTCACAATGGCCCAACACTGTCTTTTGTATTCTAGCGGATAGCGTCCCCTGTTGTTGACTGATTGTCGCTCGATCTCTTTTCTTGTCTCTGATTATACCAAAATACATTTTGCTGAAATTTAAAATCACATTTTAAGGCCTGCATATTATAATTTACCTCATGGAATATTAATTAAACTTTAATTGAGTGAAAAAAGCTTTAATAACTATACATTCCCTATATTAATTAAAGTTATTTAAATTGACATATGAATATTTACAATTTACCGAACCTGTTAGCGATTTCATGTTTTGTAGTGCTTCCATAATTCATTTCAATTTACTTCACTAATTGCAAACTTGGGAACAACTCCTTCCTACACACAACGGATAATGAATTGACTGTAATTGTCTTAGGCCTAAGGCAATATTGCATTTCTTTACTAAGTTTTTATCAATTTGTAGATAATAATATTACTTAATATTGGAGTATTTGATGTAGTTCTCAAAATACATACTAGAAATATGTATGTATAAATAAATTAAAACGAATTATTTTAATTTTAAAATAAGTTAAATATACCGTATTAAACAGTGAATGGACAATCAGTTTTTTTCAACAGTATATACTCAATTCTAATATATTTTAATATAGTATATCCATAAAATTAAAACTATTAAGCTGTTTAATTCTTTTATGTTTTGCTACTGAAGCTTCGAATTCCTTTTTACTCTTTGTCATGTTTACGCATTCACTACACAAGCCTTTTTAGGCAATGTCTCGAAAGATTTCCCTCTTTGGAAGATGCTTTATTCTTAATAAGAGCTACTTTGTACGGTCAAGTCATCAATATCAGTGAGAGTTATCCTAATCTGTGTAACTCTAGTTAATACTATTTTATAAATGCTTTCAAATTTGTTAATTTCAACCATCAGGTTGTCTTAGTATAAATCAATTAAATTGTAACAATCAATTTGAGATTTTAGCGTTTTTCCTTTTAAGTTTTAATGGAAATTAATGGATTTTTCAGAAGTTATATGTGTAAAATAAGATTTACTAAAAATAAATATGTGGTATTTTCGAACCGATGCACCCTTTATAAAATTCTATTCAATTCAATTACAATATAATATATTTAATAAAGTCTAATTTAATATTCGGCTATTTCCAAATGAACTCGAAATTTAATACATTTTTGTGATAAACTGAATATTATTCTATTACAATGAATAATTTTTAAGATGACTATTCCATTGAGATTACCGTATAAGTTTTTATTTTCTGCATTCTCTACGTATATTAAAATAAATAAATCTAACTGTCTGATTAAATATAAAACGGTGCATTGAAAAAATAAACCACTACTATTGTTTAAGATGTTGAGATGTATATCATGCGTAATGTTAGCTTCGTAAATTTTTTTTTTTTTATTGCCAGTCGGCAAATTTTAAAAACATTTCCATGTAATGCACGGTTTTTCAGTACTGTATGTTTGTTTTGTGCATTATATGTACTTTCAGCTACATCTTTTTGGCATGACAAAGACTTAAAATTTGGCTTAGAAATGTGTTGTAAAATTACTCGCACAACATAAATTATAATGATTAATCACAAGACCATTCATAGAAATGTTATTAAAAAAATTATGGTTGCCTGTAAAGTCGGTTTTACGGGCGAAGATTTTACGTGACAACGTCTTTTTCTCGGTAGAATATTTATTGATATGAATATTATTAAATTGCACAATAGGAACAAGGAATTGAATGAAAATAAGAATTGCACAAATTTTAAACTATAGAAATATATTTTGTTTACTAAAACATTGTACATAATTTGAAATTAATTAAAATTTGTTATTGTAAATGGTAAAGTTGAATAAAACATTTACTAAAATTGGAATTTGAAATTCTTGCTAAACACAGTTAAGTTCTAACTCCGCGCGTGGTGATTGGTCGGTTTAGTTCGTTTGTTTGGTCGCACTGTTATGACAGGTTAGAGGTTATAATTTGTTATTTTAAATGTTTGACTAGCAATACGCGCTGTTTCTTCTCAATCGACTGAATTACGATTGATTGCAGAGTGATTTAAACTAATAATTTACTTAACACTATCAACATTTGTCAATAGTATGACATAACCTATAAACTCAGTTTCTCAACTTTTGTGTCAATCTAACAATTAATCAATCAATCATAGTTTACGATAATGAAATATCAGTGTACAATTATTTACCTTTATTGTTGTAGTTGTTGTAAATGACGAATCTAAGCACTCCACATTTTCACGAATAAACATAGTTATCTGCTTTATCCCGTGCGGCGGCCCACAGTTATCTGCTTTATCCCGTGCGGATCCCGTGCGGCGGACCCACTGGACGGGCATCGTAACGTTACCGGGCGTTACACTTTTTCATGAGTGACTCCGAGCCGTAACCTAATTTAAGACGTTGTCACGTCAAAACATAGGACCGTTTCATGCCAAACGTAGCCTGCTCATAGAAATGTTTTAAACGGGATAAAAGAAAGTCTAGGCAATGCAGGACACGCCTATGTCTTAAGTAAATATCTCTAGTTTTTAATAGAAATATATGTTTCGTATTTTATACATTTTACAGTACTGAAAAGTAAAAATGGTTATTGTATCAAAGAGGAAGAAGAGTTTAAGTCTATTATGTTGAAGCTAGATTCAACTGCGTAAACTTAAATATACATTTTAGAAACATAATTTTTTTTTATTTGCACTACTTAGTGAAATCAACCTCTATTTCATATAATTTAGCATTACTTCAAAATAAATTTAAAACAGCTAAAAGTGTAAAGCTCTACGAGAGCAACTCTATACAGCTATATTGAACATGCATACAGTAAGGTTTACACAGAACAGCGCAAACAGATAAATGGAAATATAATCTGTTCAATGTTTGCAGCTACATGTCTCAAATGTCCCTATACAACGCATGACATAAATCAATTTCACGTAATAACATCTGTCAAGTTAGGATATTATTAATGTATATAGCTTCCAAAATGTTTATATTTAATACATCCACTATAAAAATCAAATTGTGTCTGTTCGCGTGTGTGTGTGTTTTACTCAACAACGGTAAAACTATCTAAATTGAAATTTTACATTGACATTTTTAGGATCCCTGGTTAACGGCCTATTTTTATTTCAAAAATCCTTATGGGCTTCGCCCTACTAGTCTCTATAGTCGCGGTAAATTCCATCTTGGCATGTAACGTTGTATTGGAATAAACAATTATTAGTAATTGAAAGAGTCTGTTAAATATAATTAAATATGCTGTGTAAACATTGTTTCTTAAAAGCACATCCATATAATTAATTAATTTAAGCTATTTTTTACATTTTTAGGCTTGAAAAAATAAACGAAGATTGTTACTATACTTCTATTTTAAGCTTTTCTGCAACCGCTGTTGAGCACAGAGTAAGAAAATACACTTATAGGAAAAATAAAAGTGTTTGAAAAAATATACTTTTAACTGTAAAGTTTTAGCAAATATCAAGAATGCATTGTCTGGACAGTATTGTAATGCAGATATCAAATACCAAGTTACTATCTAACTTATAATGCAAAATGTAAAGATTGTTTAATAACTCATCTGATGTAATTTGACAGAAGTAGACTTCTCAGGTGTATACGTGTGATATTATCTGAAAACCTTCGACGAAAAAAATGTACATTGCATTTTTAACCCCCTTAAATTATTATAATTAAGTTTGCACATCCACATGCTTTTGATAACGTTTAATTTCCTCCTTTAGCAGTTGCCAATATTACATTTTTCATGAGAAGAAATGAAAGCTCAGACTTACAAGCTAGCAAAACAAGATGAAAAACACAATGAGCTACGATACAAGTGCACTGGTATATGAAGGGTTAGTTGCACATGCTTTATCAGGGTTATATCTCATATGGTTTCAAATAAGTATTTATTAAACTACAAAGCTTTCGAACTGTTTTTGTTGCTTAAAACCATCTACCCTTTATTAAACTTATCAGCATGTTGAAACGGTTATTAAATCAAATTCATCCTAATAACTCTGCATCATATTATAATTTAACTACGATAATATAAAATTATCCCTTATTTATAACAAGAGAGGATTTTAACATAATGATCATTCGTATGAAATTATGTGGCGCATTTCTTTAAATTTCACAATTCTTATCGAGATTATACAGCACAAAATATAACATCTGCGAATTTTAAACTAAAATAAATAGCTTTAAAGTATACCAAATATTTTATAACTTTACATACTACGAGTATACACTCTATTTTATCATTTCCAACTTTTTCTATCGATATCTGAAAATTTATATTTTTACATGGTTAAGGCTGCCATTCTTATAACAAACAAAGTAAAGAAAGTAGTATAATATATTCATTGCATATTTTTTTTACAAATACGAAAAGTGGTTGATAAAAAATTAATAAATAAAAAAATTTTGAAAAATGTTTACAACTACCACTCATTAAGATATATTATTTTCTTTAACACGTCTTAATCAGCATAAACATTATGAAAACTTACGGTGATGCGGTTATTCAATGTAATTATATTATATTTTACCCAAACCAACAGACGGACAGTTAAACTAAGCTAGACAATGTTGAAGATGGAGCTTGTATTAACTATTATAATGAATCTGATCTTAATTCAATCACTACATTGAAAAACGCAAGAAGATATACTTGCTATCGAAAGACCTCACAAAATAAATAGTTATTATGAAATATTGGTTCTTGTGTTTGTCTTCAGATGACATGCCTTACTTATTTCCAGCTGAAAACTTGAATGGTGGAGTTTGATAGAGTAGTATGTGGACACCGTGTATATCAAAACAAATATTTACCGAGGGTAGCTTCTGTTTGGTTAATCTAATGTTGCATTTCTATCCACACACTGAACCATTTCTCACCCTAACTACACTAACCGAAGTTGCGCTGCTCGATGTTCTCTTTATACAGCCATTAATAATGACAACGGTCAGATAAACTACAATATTTATGATCACTTAATATGACCTGGATTAGACTGTAATGGAACAGTATAAACTTATGTAACTCGAGATTAGTAAAGCCGCATGCACAGAATGTATCCAAAGCTGTATAATTGCTGTTGGTGGTGTGGTTGTCGAATGGTAAGAAAATATAAAGAGTGGCTTTATATCCCGTCTCGGTAGTCGGTGTGGTGTAACTTTCATAATTTGTTGTACAAATTTTGCAGCTCACGAATTTCTGGACACTGAATTTCTGTTTCGAATAAGTTATTAAAAATGTTATAAGCTTTCCAAGCTGTCGACAATCTTCCGTGTAAATAATAATCATATCGTATTTTAAAATCGGTTTAATTAGTAACCTTTCTAACGCAGGAAAATTAAAAAAACCCCTATTTTAAAATATCTAATTTTATACAAACGTGGAATTTTATACAAACAAATATTGTAGTTTGTCTAACAGGTTTTACAACAAATCTTTAATGTTTAATTTAACTTCATCTACCCGAATAAGTATAAAATATAATGATACATGA
The DNA here is from genome assembly GCF_021130785.1 of Homalodisca vitripennis. NCBI lineage: Eukaryota > Metazoa > Arthropoda > Insecta > Hemiptera > Cicadellidae > Homalodisca > Homalodisca vitripennis. The sequence goes on along the minus strand of NW_025776238.1, from coordinate 74,953 downwards.
TACACTTGTCTTGTCTCTTTACAGTTAACGAACTACTAAAACATATATACGTAAAGAGTATTATAAGTAGAGAAAAAGCGGCAGAACAGTAAAACTATAAAGTAACAATAACATTACTGTAGACAGAATAATATCTAAGGAATATATATATTGTGGAATCATATGGTTTTAAAAAGTACATTTTAGATTATGTTAAAGACTTAAGAATTATTAGTACTGACAAAGCAATTAGTAACGAGTTTTGGGTTGAACGGAATTTATGGAATCGACGCCCATTGTTTCTAAACAACAAGTAGGCCGTGCGGGATTCAATAAATCATTCAGTGAATACTTTTTACTTGGTTAATTCGTTAAATCGGATAACATGCTTTAGGTTATTTGAGTACCGTTAGGTTACTCTATCTCTGGATTTTTGCTACATACTAATTTTTGGTACACCCTGTGCATTTGTTTGTGTTTTGCGTGTGTGTAATTGTTTCATGATATAAATCCTAGAACAAGTCGATATTTTTATATGAATATATGAACATTTTAAGATTTTATATCGTAATTATAGTTAAATTTAATATATAATTCATTAAAATAATGTAATATTTTCAACCATTGGAGATAATGTGCGGTTGCAACTAAGATTGATGTGATCTGTTGAATAAATATTATTTGTGACAATAATCGTGCTGACATTTTCTTAACACCGAGACAAAATTAAAAATACACAAATATTTTAAGACTCCACAACAATGTCACTCCTTCCATAGTTAGGACTGTAGGTAACAAGATAGTGAAATCAATCCATGTTACCTGGCTATTGATGTTAAGTGACGTGAAAATACTATTTGAAGCCACTCCAACAGTGTAAGAGACACGTGACATGTCCCCGTCTAATGTAGAACATTATTCAAAATGTATGAATACGATTTCGTGTCTGCAGATCCTATTCATAGATAAATTGACATGTGGAACTGCTTCACTCTAATTTGTCATCATATATATATATATATATATATATATATATATATATATATATAGGTATAAAAGAAAACACGTTTCTTCAAATCGAAATGCTTAATATTTCGTTACTTTTCAGTAACATTATCAAAAGCATGTTATAACAATAAAATATAAACAAACAAACAAAAGAATGAAGGTTATAAAAACATTTCAAAGCCATAACGTTTAGCTTGTTCATATCTTCTTAGTAATAATTTGGTGTAGTCTTTATTGTCATAATTTTGAAACTTATTGATGCCAACTAGAGAGAAACAATTTTCAAAGGTTTTATTGTGTTGGACAGCATGTGCAGATACGGGTCTAAGTAAATTGTGATGTCGAACATCGGCACGATGATTGTTCATCCTCAGCCTAAGACGTAGATGTTTCTCCAATGTAGTCTTTAGGGCGATGATGACAGGATAATTTATATACTACATTTTCAATGTTACATGTGATTTCTTCTGCTATAGAATATTTTTTGTGCGTAACACAGCTTTTGTAACAGTTTGTAGATTGCATCATACTGCATATTCCACAGCGTGGTTTATTGCATGGATGGCATTTGTGATTGAAATTTTGACTGTTGTCTTTATCTTTAATATATTTTGGATGAACTAATAGATTTTTCAAATTTGGTGGTCTTTTGAAAATAATTCTAGGAGGTCTATTAAAAAGATCCTTTGTTTCTGGAGATTGTTCCAATATTTTTCATATTTCATATAATAATTTCATATAATTATATGAACTAATAAAATGACCCTGAAACACTAATACATGAACCATACATATAACTAAATACATCTTGAGGCTTTTAAAATCAATCAATGCACTTCTAAACTTTAATGTTAAAGTTTTAACTGTGGTCATTTTGTGATAATGCAGATAGATGAAATTATATTTGTATGTTCAAAACAAAATTTAAACTCTTAATTCTAATTAAAAAATACATCAAAATCTAATTAGTTCAATTATACTTCGTTAAATGACGAATAATGATAGAGTACTGTAATATTCAATTTTGTTTTCATAAATTTACAGCCTCTTCAATGTAATATTAATATTAATCCGTTCATTTTTTAAATAAAAATTTAACCAAATACAAACCGTCGTTAACTTAGTGATATCTTGTTTGCTATATGAAAACTTTGATAAACTTTACTAAAGAATCGAATCGAAATTATAAACGTCTTTCTATATGAGAAGGTACGGTTACCCTGCCTTCACACTAAGTGTTATTGACGTTAATTATATTCCACGCCTGAATATAATAGCTGACACTTCCATTAGAATATGTATATGCACTGAGGTTGACATGTGTATGGTACATTGATCAAATATTTGGAATGTTTTAACTTTCAATAATTTCTTTCCAATATAAATTACGTTTTCACTATTATATACAATAGTTGCGTAAAAATTGAGGTTAGTTTACAAATTTATACAAGTCAATCGCAAAATTGAAAGACCTTTTTTTTATTGAATATAAGCAATTTTCAACAAACATTTTGTTCAATGAGTCAAAACTGGTTATGAAACTTCAAAAACTAGTAAAGAGTTATCTGGGATTATGTATGATATATTATACGAGGGGGTAATAAATAAAACAGAAGTCTATAATAACGTTAAGGGAATAAAATATATTCCCTTATTAATGTTATATAAAGTTGTAATAAATTTAATTTTATGACTAGATTTAATATAAAGAAATCTTTTTCAGTTGGTGTGTAACTCAGGAGCAGTGCAATTGTTAATTTTGCCTAAAAATGTATAAATATATATTTTGAAAGGGTTTGCTAAATATACTCAAAATCATTTTTAAATTGAAAACATTTTACTACTAAAATGAAATAATAAGATAGAGTGTTCTTTAAGACATTTAATACATTTTTAGTTTCAGCCACCCTATAGTATAAATTTTTATTTTGAGATGATACTTTTAATTTTCACTAAATTATAATTACTAAATGTATAAGCATTACGCCACATCTTTGTAAGAATTCTTTTAAACCTTTATCATTAATTCTTCTTCAAAACTCAAAGACATCTAAAACCGTACAGGTTAGACTTTTCAATGGAGATTGTAAGTTTTGTCTTATATGGTATCAAAATCCAGATACATGTTAATAGACTGGCAAAGTTAATTACTATAACAATTCCAGTGAGGTACAGAGCAGACCCCTCAGCCTCTACAGTTTATTGGTCGTGTGTATGTATGAGACAATCGAGCCGTATCTCAACAGTACCGTAGCTTTAGTAGCTCACGTTTAGAATTGCTAATTCGATGTGGGACGGACCCGAGCTCGTGTAGGTGAGAGGCTACAGAGGATGATAGTAACAATAGATACAAGGATACTGCTCCTATCCATTGATCTCTCGAGACAGAACAAACTGGAATTCGACTCGGTCAAGTAGTCAATCGTTACGATCCATTAAATCGTACCGGTTCCGTCCTTAGTTTCTCTAAAACGCTTTTAGTAAATTGCATTCTTTCTATCTAGAACGCACCCGTGACTGACTCAAAATCCAATTTTCATTCTGGAATTCAACTTCTAATTAAAGCAAAGGTACAAGGCAGTCTACTACTGAGTCAAAAGTATGCCAATTGTATTATGGATTATTATTATCTAGCACATTTTTTTTTACTTCGACAATTTTATTCGTATGTTATTTTTAAATAATATAAACTTCATCAGCCTTGCATTACTTCATGTGTTAAACCCGTTACATATGTTAAATCCATTTATATTGATTAAATTTACCAAGATAATTAATTTAGGAAAACAGATGTTGAATAATAGAATATAAATTATTGTAAATTTAGGACTTTTTTGGCTGAGCGTTATTCGAGAGGGTGGAAAGCTTCATTCTTCGTCTGTTTGTTTAAATGTTTTCACGGTAGTTAGAGCGGGAACTATAGGCTTGGAGTAATGCATTAAGCTTAATTTCTATGTAAGTATTAAGTTAAAGAAAAAGAAAGACATTCGGCTCGGTGAACCAAACATGTAGTGTAGAGAAAAGAAATAAAATTAATGAATCATTTATTTGAAAATATTTATTTTTTAACGTTTGGAGCACCAGTCGTTGTCTCCAGCTTTCCCCAGTTTTAAAGGAGGCAATTTGATTATAGAAAATGTCGAGGAATGTGCCAAAGAAGTCACTAACCAATAGAAATTGTCTCTTACTAGTACTACTACAAGATAAGTCCCTGGACTAGGCGCATTGAGATTAGAGGGAGACGAGACCACAGAGAGTTCCAGGGGGGCTCCAAAGGTCCACACTGTCGGAAAGTCCACGTTCACGGGAGAACATACATGTTAGAACGCACAATAGGGCACATAAAGGGTGAACAATGGATAACGCAATTGGGAAAACAAAACAGGAGAATGGCTAGACATGATTAGATGGAATAATGACGAAAAAATGACGGAGACACAAAGGAGCAATGTAGCAAATAACATCGTGTCGGAGAGTGGCAATGACCTTGCCGGTTCAAGAGATGCAGCCCCACTGGTACAGTTCGAGGACTTTAGCTGCGCGCGTGACCTTGAGTGTGTGGTGAAGTGGCGGGGCAGAATTATGCGCTGCGTCCCGAAAACGTTTCCTGTGACTCATGGGTAAAACCCTCCTTTCAGGAATCGTATTGGCCCAAATAACTCATACCCGAGCGGTGCGGGCAGTGGTTTGACCGTGATAGATTTAAAATTAATATTCGAGGGACAATATCTGGTTTTCCTCCCTCGCTTATTGATTAAACTTAATACGTTTAATTCATAAAAATATTACTAAATATAATTGAAACTAAACAATAAGCAATATCAATTTCAATGATGTTTTGTGTCACTCAATGCGATTTAACTAAGCGATAACGAACATGTAACATTGGTATTATTGGTAACTTTAATGGCAACATGAAAATTTCAGGAAAATAAATTTATAAACAAACTGGCAGTAATAATATGACGTTTTAACATGCGGTATTAATACATGTAGCCTAATGAAATGTCCATAGGCTTTATATTTTCATTCTACTTTAGCAAGCCCTGTCCAACGACACATGGTGTGATGCACTCTGCGGCAAAAAAGTGACCAAACACTAATGTTAAATAATTTTGTTAAGTTTATGATGCATTTATGTATTTCCATCTCATTAATTCTCTCTAACATAGTTTTTTGTGGCTATAAACAAAAAAATTATGGTTGCCTGTAAAGTCGGTTTTACGGGCGAAGATTTTACGTGACAACGTCTTTTTCTCGGTAGAATATTTTATTGATATGAATATTATTAAATTGCACAATAGGAACAAGGAATTGAATGAAAATAAGCATTGCACAAATTTTAACTATAGAAATATATTTTGTTTACTAAAACATTGTACATAATTTGAAATTAATTAAAATTTGTTATTGTAAATAGTAAAGTTGAATAAAACATTTACTAAAATTGGAATTTGAAATTCTTGCTAAACACAGTTAAATTCTAACTCCGCGCGTGGTGATTGGTCGGTTTAGTTCGTTTGTTTGGTCGCACTGTTATGACAGGTTAGAGGTTATAATTTGTTATTTTAAATGTTTGACTAGCAATACGCGCTGTTTCTTCTCAATCGACTGAATTACGATTGATTGCAGAGTGATTTAAACTAATAATTTACTTAACACTATCAACATTTGTCAATAGTATGACATAACCTATAAACTCAGTTTCTCAACTTTTGTGTCAATCTAACAATTAATCAATCAATCATAGTTTACGATAATGAAATATCAGTGTACAATTATTTACCTTTATTGTTGTAGTTGTTGTAAGTGACGAATCTAAGCACTCCACATTTTCACGAATAAACATAGTTATCTGCTTTATCCCGTGCGGCGGACCCACAGTTATCTCCTTTATCCCGTGCGGCGGACCCACTGGACGGGCATCGTAACGTTACCGGGCGTTACACTTTTTCATGAGCGACTCCGAGCCGCAACCTAATTTAAGACGTTGTCACGTCAAAAAGTGACCAAACACTAATGATTAATAATTTTGTTAAGTTTATGATGCATTTATGTATTTCCATCTCATAATTCTCTCTAACATAGTTTTTGTGGCTATAAACAAAAATAAATTAATACAATAAGGACACCACAATATTCTATTATATTCTGTACAGCTCTTCTCACTATATACTACTTGATGTTCTTTTTTACACCAAAGAATAGAGTAGCCGCTAACTTAGTTATTTAGAACCAATACATTTTAACAATTTTATCAAGGCATTTGGAAACTACTTTTGAAAAGAAGTATATGTTAAAGATGAAAGCTATTCAGTTCGTACACAGCTCGTAGAATACATGGATTATTTATCTTATGTTTAAATAATAATTATAAATGTTATTCTATTTTATTATAGTGTTTATGTTACTATGTATTTGTTACTAATTTATAGTTAAATGTATTCTTATAGGTTGTTATTGATTTATTGATTGTTGCATTGTTGTCTATTGATTATTGCTATAAGGTTACATTGTTATTATTTATTAATTTGTATCGTTACGTTTATATTATTTATGTTATTATTAAATGTAATTAAAAGTGCGTTACCGGTCTCTTATTAAATAGCAGATCCTCACTCCCACACACAATTCTAGTAATTTTCTGAACTCTGTGTCTTAAATGGTGTTTTAATTAGTTGAAATTCTACTAAATATGCTCCTCGTTAACTAATCAGTATTTCTTACCTTGTACTAAGATCAATTGTTCGTATTTTATTGCCAAACCATTTTTTAACTTATAGAATAAATTATTCATATTCATTTCGGTGCATTTGTAACATAATGTGTTAAATCAATTAAAAGTAAAATTGAGGTTTTAAAATGTTATACTATATTTTTAATGTTAGTAATTTAAACACACAATTTTTATGCATGTATTCGTCAACCGATACTCCTACACAGGACCTTTGTATTCATTTGTACAATTCATTTCGAGCTTTGTATTGATAATTCATAAATTTGTTTGAATAAACTTGAACTTAAGTACGGTACCTAATTTTTATTAAGTTTTGCTTGGTCTGTATTTTAAATTTTAGATGTTATTGTTGGTTTGCTTGTTATCCCTCTACTAAGACATCTAATTTCAAAGATTTTTCTAGTACAGGATTGGTTTGTATTATAAAACTATATTTTTTCTCTCTGATTACATTTACCTAGCTTGATACACTCGATACACTTACAAAGCTGGCCATCAGGAACATAGGTGATAGTTATATAACCATCAGACCACTAGATAAAGAGTTTAAAGGCGCCACTGTATGGATATATGGTTATATGGATATATGGCCACTTCATTTATATGTACAGAGTTTGCTGGCTCTGATTTAAAATTCATGTCTCTGACTATAGACTTTAAGTTCCTCAATCTAAAAATTATTATCTTAGACAAATTTATTGTTTCATGTTTTTAAACCTTTCGATACCCTCTTATGTCAACCTCTCCCAAACCTAATTATGAAAAATCATTATTTTCATATTGGATAACATTTAAACTTAATAGTTTTCTATATATTGATTACATGTAACTCCCATTAGAAATAGTTCATAAGTTCCAATAGAAAAAAAAAGTTTATCTAACTCTTCAAAATGACCTAGAAGAGAATGGAGGATCGAATCAAGTTTTTGTTGAATAATAATATAACCAGGAAACTATATAGGAAGGAGAGAGAGAGAGAGAGAGAGAGAGAGAGAGATTATTGTTTTGTTATATTATTATCAAATGATAAACTGTCATCAAAGCTTTTGAGGAAATGTACGTTGATCAGGAAACTCTGCATGCCACATTAACAGATACAAAATGCGCAGATTTCCAAGAATAAAGATCTTAGAATCGTGTCCACGAATCCATTTCAGTGTTTTGATAGAGGATTGATACTGCATTGCCTCCACTGGCATAAATATCGTCCACTTAGATCGATAGAGCAAAAGGTCATAGGTTGGTACCTACTTCACTTACATCTGTTTTTTAAATGCGTATCCATTAATTTCTAACCAGTCACTTTAAAATAAATATTTTAAACAAAAAACTCATTATTTATGAATATCCGTGGAAACATTCAATACAAGTTGTTTTATATACTACTAGTTTTAGGTAGTTCTATCGGCCACGAACTCCTCCATACCAGAGGATGATCAGTTTACCACCAGAGACCTGGCAGACCTGAGCTCTACGAGGATAAGTTTATTCGTATATCATATTCATCATTTCATATTCCTCCACCTTTCTTGTACATTCCGTTGCAAATTACGTTCTTCAGTTCAGATCAATCTGTATTTTTCAACATATCCAAATGTCCGATTTACAATATTTTATTTGCAGTAAGTAATTATATCATTTGTACAGAGTGAAAATGTAATATTTATACTGAATGAAATAAAATTTGCGACTCAATTTGTATTAACGTTTGCATAACAAACTACTTGTGGCTACTGTTGACACATTACTTCTTGAATAACATTGTGGATCGGTTAATCTGTTATTACTCCTCTCTGTGCCCAAACGCACAGGGATGACTGGGTGAGAAGTGTTAGGAATATATAGTTTGTACACTTATGTAGCTATATTTATATTATAATACTTATATCGTATTTATAGCAATAACATGTTTGTTATGAGATTATGATCCGCCATATATCCTATTATAATTTGAATGAACATTTGGAGCTGCCCAGTTATAATCAATGAATTCATAATAAAATAAACATAATCATATACATTCTGACACAATTTATACTAACTAATAATAAAGATTTCCCAAGTAACGTTAATTTAAAATTTGGTATTTAATTTAGTTTAGTCAACAGTTGATTAACTCCAAGTGTTATGGCTATACTGGTGTTTTGAATATTCGCAGTTATTAATTCCAATAATTCGGTAAAGATTTGTTCTACGAGAGTTTTAGATTCTGTTTCTGTTTTAATCACCCAACATACCTTCTGTTTCATGTGCAAGGTAAAGAGCCTGCACATTGAGGAAAGCAACTAACGAACTCCTGCGGCCCATGAAGTAACAGCTTAACTGAAGTGATATTTTACAAGTCTAATGTTGAAGGAAAAAAGATAACGGGGTGAGTCATTATATAACATGATTATAAAAAAATACATTGAATAAACCCTTATACTCATGATTTTTTTATGTTTTGTTTCGACAAACCGGACATTTTGGCGCGATGTCTTACTTTCTTTCTAACACTAAACAAAATTTTCTACATTAAGTTACACTCAATAATCTGAATGTAACAGGTCAGTCATTTTGCTGCCATTAGCAAAGGAGCTAAGAGCCAATTTATATTTTATAATCACACAACCTGAGTTTTATTGAGATCTGTAGAGAAATTTTCCCAAAACATATAAATTGATGTCGGCCATCCTACCTTGTTTTGGTGGTGGTGGAAATGAGAGGTTACCAAAAGGATTAAAATATAAAATAATGATTTATCTCGCATCATTTTTTTTTTGGATTGTCACACTTAAACGAACTTCCAGACAAAAATATATGTATAATCAACTATTTTGTCAGTTATCTATATATAGAACCGTAAATTGACGGTTTCAGTCAATGTGGACGTCTGCAGATGTCTATTTTTGGTGCCTACCGATGGGTTTAAGTGCACACGAAGCTGGGAATCTATAATCTGAGTAGTAAGTTTTGTTTCATTATTATGATACCCTCCCATTTCGAACTTTATACCAAAATTATAGTAGCTTGCGTAACGATCACATTTTATGTTGATATCCTCTAAAATTTTAGAATAATAAATCGTAAACTAAAACCCTTTTAAATTCTTTTATTTCAGACACGTGTTTCGGTATAAACCATCTTCAGTGTGAACATTAACCTCTAATTAAATAATAAACAAAACAAATAAATATACACCTGTCGACTATTTAAACAGATGTTAAACTTATATGACACAGTTGTAATTTTGATTAAGATTCTGTGTTTGATATTTTTTCAAAGATAGGATTTGTTTTATTTTTTAAATTGCTATTTAATATGTTGTGAGGATCTTTTTTATAATTTAGATAAATATGTAATTCTTCTTTAGTGTTTAATTTTTCTCCTTTCCTTTCGATATCCAAAATTTCCATGTTCTTTTCAATATTTTTGTAGTAGTTATGTCCAGTTTCTTAATAAATGTTCAGCGAAATTTGATTTTATTGTAGACATGTTGTTTGTTTTCAAAGCTTGTATATGTTATTTAAACCTTTTATTAAAATTTCTGCCAGTTTGTCCAATATAGTAGCTTTCACAGTCACTACAGTTAATTTTGTATACTCCACATTGTTTGTATAAATCTTGTTTGTCATCTTTTTGGCTTATTTTGTTTTCAATTAGTTTAAACGTATTATTTCTTGTTTGGTAACTGATGGAAAATTTTGAATTTTGAAATTCAATAGCAATTTAAAAAAATAAAACAAATCCTATCTTTGAAAAAATATCAAACACAGAATCTTAATCAAAATTACAACTGTGTCATATAAGTTTAACATCTGTTTAAATAGTCGACAGGTGTATATTTATTTGTTTTGTTTATTATTTAATTAGAGGTTAATGTTCACACTGAAGATGGTTTATACCGAAACACGTGTCTGAAATAAAAGAATTTAAAAGGGTTTTAGTTTACGATTTATTATTCTAACATAAAGATAACCCTATAATGTGGAGTTCATAATATAACCTCTAAAATTTATTTATAAAAAAGATGTTTTGTGCTTATGCAGTAAAACAACTCGGCTTTTACACTGTATACCGTATAATGACTTTATCCAGTACGTTTACGGTGAGTAATAAAATGTATAAGGTTGAAGGATTTAATTTGAGTTTATAACTGTTGTGTTTAACCTAGGATGAGTCTAGAGTATGTACAGCTGTAATTCTTCAAGTACCTTTATTCTTGTTTTACTATTATAGATCGTAAGTTGAAAAGCACTATTGGAAACATACTAGGTAGAGTTAATTTTCAGGTTCGAGTACAATGTACACATGTTAAAGGTAATGGGGACTCCGAGTTCTCATTTATAACCTTGTTAGCCCTATTTTATGTTAGCCCTAGTTTATGTTTCATGAATGAACGGTCGCTACACAAATATTTTCTGCTTTATAAAGCTAAGTATGGTGTAATTTGCTTATATTAATTACTGTGAACGTCATTGTTACTACAATGGATTACTTGTTGTTTAATAGAGTAATAGGAAATTTATTACTACTGTCAAATTGTATTTACTTTTTAACAGTCAATGAAGTAAAAAATTTATTAAAACTGTTTGTACTTAATTCTTGTAAAATAATCAGACACTGTATTTATTATAATTTGTTTATAGCCTATTTATTGACATTCTATGAACATTGATGACATATATATCACAATATTATTAATAACTATAAGATGAAATAGAATTAACGTTAGCAACTAATAGTCTAGAATGTTCTTTCATCTTTTGAAAATGTCTCTGTACATATATTTTGTAAAACTAAACAGACAATACAGTGATATAAATACTTGGTTTATATATGAACATCAGTTTTTCTTTAAATGTCCTAAAAATGACATTTTTTCAATTTAAACTAACACAGTAATAAATAATTTCACGGATATCAATCGCTTATTTCTATTTAAATTGTATAATGTAAGTTAAAGAAATAAAAATTATATTTTAATTCAATTTGTGTTTTATTTAGTTGTGTTACTTTATACTCACATGTACAGCATGCTTAAATGTACCTTTTATTACTCTTCCAACATTGCTATTTTGGTAATGTATAGACTGTTTTCTTGCTTCGGCCGTTAATAAAAAGCAGGATTTCGTACCAAAATACTTTACCTTACATATTAGTAATGCAGTATGCTGTGTACATACCACGATTCACAAATATATGACAGTTATTTTTTTAATATTAAAGTTGTTTTAACAAACTAGATTTAATCTCATTCTTCCAAGCCTTAGTGGGTGCTTTAGAAAACACGATTCACTATACATGTATTTCAATGTTAGCAACAAAACCGTTTTTTTAACGGTAACGTCATAGAATACTACGGTTATTCAGCTCACTGTCCGAGAACTTAATAAGCTTCCATTGAAGTGAGAGGGTGAATATTCAACTCACGTACATGGTTGTGGTACTGAATAAGCATCCCCTTGAAATAGTAAGTGCTAGTTAAGCAAATTGTACACGTCCTTGCATTGAATGAAGACACCTAACCTTGACGTCATAGCTGCTTATTCCAAGAGATATCAATGAAACTTTCACAGAAAACCATCGCTTTGAAGAAAAGTAAAGCCAGCCGTCCAAATAAAGCAGGTTTACTCAATCATTGCTCGACCAAATAAACCGTAACGTTCTCTTTTGGCAAACGGTAAATCACGTAGTGGACGATATTGTTAAGAAAAATATAACTACTTATTTTATTCAGACATACGTTTCGAGGCTTATCATGTAAGAAAAATGCCAGATTTTCCAGTAAAACACGTTAGGAGTTACTTCTAGTAGCATTATTTTCTGAATTTTAAGTTCATATCCAGTTCACCTTCCTCTGGGAATCACTTCTGGAATCTAACGCTATCACAGACTTATCCAGTGCAATCCAGAATCATGCTCTTCTGAAAACGTCAAAAATTTCAGCAAAGTCCTTAAAATTAATGAATATTTAATTTCAATCATGTGTAAAATGGAATTGGAACTATAATACAAATCAAATGGTTATCTAATGTTTCTAATAGTTTTAATAAAATTATTTGTTATATTTACGGAATTGTTTTCAGCTTATACATAATGTAACGAGATTTCACTAATCAAACCACTATGGTATAAATTAAATTTATACGCAGTTTATTTAACAAAATTCGACTTTTCGAAAAATTGAAATTGAAATAATAAGAGGGCTAAACGAGTTTCCGACCTACGTTTACAAGAATTATTCTGTGGTGAAGTGAAAACTTTAAGGTCAAATATGCAATTAAATGGAGAGAAATTGAGTTGGAATCACCGACAAATTAAAACGAGTGTTATTTAAATCGGATTTTCAGAACTACGCACATGAACGATATCCCCTACGGAACTCGAGACGTGTATTTATATATATTGACAGGAGATATTTCTCAACAGATATGTGGAAACACCTGCTCGAACTGATGATGTCCTCGTGAACCTATTGATTAAAATCATAAAACACGTAAATTTACTTGTCAACAAATAAATAAAATATTTTATGATTGAAATGATTCTGCATGTTCATCCAAATTCAGAATATATACAGTGTGAGCTGAAAGTATGGATACACTTTTCTAGACTTTTCAATCTTAAATAACTGTATCTATATTTAGTCCTACATATTTCTGAATATACGCTGTAAACGGAGCGGGACAAAGATGCGATTTAAACTTCAGTGATAGATTTATGAGATTTGGCTCATGGAAGACCAACTATGATCAATTACAGCACACTACAAATGTTGCTGGATAAGACATTCGGCAATTCTATTGCCTTTGAGCGCTATCGGCCCTTGCATTTTTGCGTATTTAAATAACCCAAGTAGACGATATAAATACATTCTTATTATGACCAGTTATAACAACAGTAAAAGTCAACTCAGACAAAATCTTGTACATGAGGAAACAAACACATCTTATGTCACTACCTTGAAATGTTTTCCATAAGAGGAAGGATTCTAAAATCCGAGGCTCTGCGGGCTTTAAAGCGCATGGAAATTATTTTCTAACTTAATTATTCAAGCCTTACACGCAATTCTTATTAATTACCAAGGCTCTTGGTTATATATTTACATTTAACTTATTGCTTGCATTTGTTGTTTTTATAGTTTTTTTTCTCTGTTGGTACCTATATATATTTTACTCTTGTTATTTATTTACAGTATTTTCCCCATTGTTGTTTACTTTATATAGTTTATTTGCACTGTTACTATTTATCTCTTTATTTATTCATATGTCACGTCTTAGACAGTAATGTGCATGCATTTAAGTTAAATATGCATTTAAGTTAAATATTTTTTATTTTTTTCAGTTTTTTATTTACCACTATCAGTCATTAATGTTAATATTTTTTTACTCTTGTTATTCATTTAAAGTTTATCTTTCATTGTTGTTAATAATTTTACAGTTTATTTGCACTGTTATTGTTTGTCTGTTTGTTTCTCCATATGGTATCACATCTTACAGTAGTGTATTTAAGTTAATATTATCACTAATTTATTATATACTTTCACTCATTTTTAATATAATTTATACTTTTTTATTACATTAATTATACGTTAATTATGCCTAGATCTGATTTAGAGTCCAGTTGCATGTTTGGTTTGGCCCTTTTGTTTAAGTATGATTTAATCATCTATTATAAGTTAATAAATGTAAATTGGTTTTTGACCGTTGGAAGGAAATAAATAAATAAATAAATAAGGCTAAGCCTGTTTAACGATTTTTAACATAAAAATTAACTAAATCTATAAACATTTTAACAATACAATAAAAAACTGTTTATAATGTGATAATTGGCTGATCGTTAGCAAACCGCATCAGTGGGGCTGGAAAATGTCATTTCTGTTTGTCTATCCGTCCGTCTGTACGTACGATGTCTTGGAAACAAGCTGGCCTATTGATTTGAAATTATCTTCGATAATCCAGTGTCTTTAAGGGTTAAGGGAAACACGTAGTTCGATGATGGTGCATGTCATTCAATGGCATTTACCTGCGAATTAGTGCATTATTTTACATAGTTCTTTAGAGTAACCACGATTGCAAAGAGAACAGATCAGAATAAATAATTATTTATAAAATATTGGTATGATTACAATAGATTTTAGTATTTGCCATATTAAAACATGTAGACTAATTATACCAATATACCCAACATCATTTTACGATTTCTTGGTATGTAGACTGTTTTTATAACACTTATATGAAAGTCAATTTAATAAATGAAATTTTTAATACATAATCTACAAGATATCCCTAGAAATATTTCATCTTTAGATAATAAATTTTGCACGATATTTCATGTTTACACATCCAAGAATAAGTTTAACGACGTTGAAATTTGGCTGAGCGTCAATGAAGCGTAACACTCAGTCTGGATTGTATAGGCTACACTATATAAGCAACACTGAGTTTGATAAAGGCGCATGTTATTCAATGGAATTTAGCTGAATATTAGTGAAAATGTTTTAATTGGTCTTATGGGTCACCATGATGGCAAGGGAAAGTTCAGAATAAATAAATGTGTGACAATATGATAATTTAACATATAACATTTTAACTATGAAAACAAAAATAACTAGAGTGTACAGTTTACGATTTCATCTGTATATTTTTAATATCTACACAGACATGAATGAGTTCTATGATAGAGCTTTTCTAAATATGAAACTTTGGAATGAACGTTATTTTAGATATCATTCACCTCCTGGTATGAATTTTCTTTTCTGATTCCAATGGGTGTTCGAATCTTCTTTTCTTGTGATTGTCTGTCTGTGTATCTCCCCAGAGAAAGCTGTTACCCGGTACATGGTGTGGCGTACCCTGCAATTATCTGAGGCTATATATAAAGTAAACAAGTACACGCTTAAATTATTATAAATAACTCAAACACATTGATTTCTAATATTATGTCATAACATAATAATAATTCCTTTCAATAATTTGATCAGTAGGACTTGGTGTAAACATTGTTTAGGTGCAAATGAGCGTAAAAAGCAATATTTTTTATGTGGTTTCGCTCCAGCTATAAATTTAATTTTCAATAACTTATCATTCATTAGTTAAGAAACATTATAAAGATATATTTCATTATATTTCTAAAACATCTAGCTTTATCATATAGTTTGTGGTTCCAATGTGTATTTTTTTTCTGAATAAATTTTGTGGCTCAGACTTTATTTTCTGTAATATTAACTCAAATACTTTAAAGTAAGTGTATTGTATTTTAGTTTTTGAACTTCTTGATGAGATTATTATTGATAAAACATGCAAAAAAATAAAAAAAAAACTACAAAAATGGTAGTGTACACGAATATTGATTGTGTTCACAATACAAACCCCCCCCCCCCTAAGGATTCTAAAATAAATAAATTTCAAGGTAATACTCATTCATACTTGCAACGAACAAAGTTTTCAAACAGTTTTTACTGCTAAATCTATAACAGCGTGTACACGATAGCTCCAAGAGCATTTATAAATCTGAATACACCTCCTAGCTCTATGGACCTTTCTTATTTCACTCCCTTGCTTGGATCTTCCTCCCTAAAATAGAAACTCTCGTTAAGGCATTGGGGCTCATTCGAGGATAAATCTTGTGAGTTATGCAGCATATCAGCATTTCTTATACGGTTTTCATAAATAATATTTCAGCAGTTTCTCGAAAGGAAGGACTTGAGCAAATTGACCTAAGTCATAGACAGAAAGGATTTCAGAATATAAATCTTTACACATAATACCTTAAGAGCGAACCGACTTATTGACTTACAATTTTGGTTAACTATTATTGCAACAAGAAAACCTCAGAATAAATTTATTTGTAAACAAACAGAACGCAACCACATAACATTGTAATTATGTGACAGTAAAGCAATTCGATATCTCGAAATATCACAGTCCGCAAGATATCTCGAGAAATATTGAAGACTTCAAGTATTACAAGAAACTCCGTTACTGCATGGACCAGAACGAGTTCTATGACTGTGGATGTCCATTCATTCAATGCAGTTGAGCGCTATTGAAGTACGTACATCGCTCAGTTGACGGACAATTTCTTGTCCGTCTGTCAGCAGGAAATCTTCTGGGTGAAATGAGCTATAACATGTGTTTTTAATAGTTTATATGGTTTATTAAAATATTGACAGACAAACCAAGTAATATGAAATCTTTTTTTTTTCTTTTGACATATTTCGTAATATTACAAAACATTTCTTCGTTTATTTTAACAATATGTACACAAAATAACCCATCATAATACAGTAAACCAGCAATTAACCTCCGAACAGGAACGGAACTGAACAATACAGTGTATTGTATTGTAATGGGAGAGGGAAGGATAGGGCAAACATCATCTTAATCAAGGACGTCTCTTGAATCCCTCATCGGATAATACGTTCTGCGTTGGTTCTGTCATGACGTCATCTATACAACATAATACAACCCTTAAGTATTGTACTATGCTCTGTGGCGTTGTATTTTATTGTATTTCACAGCATTATAGTGTAATATAACTTTTTGTAGTACATCTCATTAATCAGTGTTTGAATATAAAAGTTAACTGTAACATGTTGTAGAATTAAAAAATTCTATATTCTACTGAACATTTATTATATTTTTTTTATACATCTTATAAGTATAATAATAGCTTCTGAGGTAATTATTTAAATGCTTTCAGTTGCATCACAAACGTTTTTTAAGTTAACTTATGTGTAATTTATAATATATCTATGTATTAAAAGTACCAATCTTTAAATAGTACAAAGTCTAGATATTAATTGTACCGTATCTTTATTTTTATGATGTGAATATTTTCAAGACCCTGTTACTCGATAATGGTTATAAAACTTTTTTCGATATTCTTGGAACTAAATACTTGGCGGATTGATGGCCTTATTGGCACGCGTAGTAATAATTTATCTGTTGATCTTTGGATATGATCACGCGGACAAAGAGCGAGGGTATCGTGACGTGGTGGCTCATACACGAACACAGAATGGTAAAAATCCAGCAAAATGAGGCCCAACTCAAATCGGAACAAATCGGGTACATCCATGATCCCCGAACTGCCAGGAACACAAAAAACAGTCCGTTCAGGCTGAGCTCCGGGGTGTCGGACCTCACTGTAAAAACGGATCTCGCCGTGTGGGATATGTGTGTATGTATTTTTTTACATAGGCCAGTATTGATTGATCGGAGTACAAAATAAAACCATTTCAATGCTTTCTAATAGTTTGAATGCCCATTTTTACATCAATTCATGTACAGCGTGAGTAAAAGTATAGATACACTCTGTTTACATTTTGATGGATAAGGATGGGGATATGGATCTCAGGACACATTTTAACTTTTTAGTCACTGTTACAATTTTTCGCGTTTCATTTCCCACAAATTTGCCTTGTAATGGGATTTTTGGAGGGCGGCTCAAAATGTTTAAATACACTACATTTTAAATATCTTGATAAAAGAAGAACAGTGGAAACTAGAGCTTTCTATCTCAACCCAGTACAAGATCACTTAATGAGTCTTTACATTTAAAAAGTTTTTACATTTTGGGAAATTGGGAAAAGTTGTAACAGTGACTAAAGTTCACTTCTAATTCCTACAAAGGTGTTCCATCTCACTATCTTTATCCATCACAAAATAGACAGAGTGCAGCCATACTTTTAACTCACAATGTATATATTCTGAATTTGGATGAACAAAATTATTTCAATCATTAAATGTTTTAATTGTTTTTTGACAAATAAATTTACGTGTTTTATGCTTAATCATTTGGACATCAGTTCGAGCAGGACTTCCCACATATCTATCGAGAAATATCTCCTGTCAATGTAGATAAATACACGGCACGAGTTCCGTCGGGGATAACGTTCATGTACGGTGCTTCTATCAATCCAATTGAAAAAGCACTTATTTTAATTTGTTGGTGATACCAGCTTAATTTCTCTCCATTTACTTGTATATTTGACTTCCAAGTTTTCACTTCACCACAGAATAATTCTTGTAAAGGAGTACAAATTTAATGTATACTATAGTGGTTTTTTTGGTAAAAGGTCGTAACATTATTTTTTTCAGCTAAAAACTTGCATTCAGAAAATATAACAAATAATTTTATTAAAAATATCAAAAACATCAGACAACCATTTGATTTATATTAGAGTTCCAATTCCTTTTTACACATGATTACAATTCAATATTCATTACTTTTAAGGGAGATCCGGTTGATTGGTACTCTGTTTAATTAAACATCAATAATCATTAAAATAGGTAGTGTTTAAATCAAATCCTTAGAGACTTTCAGAACTTTGTTGTTATTCAAATAAGTTTTGGATACTCCAAAAGAAACCTGTAAAAATAATAAATATAAAAAGATTATTAATAATTAGTGTTGTTTAATATTTTCAATTCGGACAAAAATTTTACACTTTTCACACTTTTTAAGTATGAGGATCAACATTATATGATTTTACTTAACCTGTACCGAATTCATGCAATGGATAGACATAAATGCTTTGAATTCAAACGAGTTTCCTAATTTTCCCTCCAAGATATTTTCCCTGTTCTAACGGCACGCGATCATGTTAGCATAAATAGAATGGCTCAATAATTATAATTAGTACGGACTCACATAATATATTTTTTTTAAGGAGAGACCGATCCCCTTTTAAGCCTTATTCTGTCCGTCCTCATGGGCCACTGGCCTGTGCGAGGATCTTATCAAACAGAATAAGGGGAGAGTCGATACAGTACAAGGTTAATGGTACTGATAAAAAGTGCAACGGTCACAGACAGAATTTGAACCTGCGCATCTCTAACTCAGACCCAAGGTCCAACGACTTAGACCGCTCGGCCATCGGCACTCCCAATGTATTATCATTGTTAACACATAATAATAAAATCCCACACTAACAAAGGACAGGAATATAAAAAGGGAGGCATGAATTTACAAATATCGAGGGACTTAATGTGAGATATTTTAATATCCCTTACAATTTGTACCAATTTGTACTCGACGAAACTATAGCAACATCAAGGTAACTTTGCTGTGAGGATGCGTCAAAGGATAAGTTTTTTCGATTAGAGAGAGAGAGATAGTTTTAAATATATATTACTACGCTGATTGAATTTAATTAATGATAAAATGTAATCTTTTATAAGAATTTGACTACATAAACAAGAGTGTAATAAATAAATGGTATATCATGAAATGAAACCACAGGACGTCGTTTTTCTATCGAAAATAAAAAGTCTTCAGCTTTCAATGTGTGGAACGGAAATACGGCTTGGTGAGCGGAAGCACTATACTGGAACTAAGAAATGGACCGGAAATGGGAATGGTGACAGAAGTTCAGAAACTGGAAGATTCTGAAACTTTGTGATACAGAGATATACCGACCTCTCTCTCCCTTTCTTTGAAATTTTGTAAAGTTACTTCAAGTGGAAAACTACTTTTTACAGTAATTGAACATTTAGATGGCTGAGTGTTTGGCGTTCATCATCTTTGTAATTTAATACACACCGCTCTTTAATTCAAATTGGATGGATGCTGTCTTCTTTAAGAAACTTGCAACTTAATTACAGTTTTACGTGCATAATTTATTGAATATGTATATTTTCAAACACAGTCTTTAACGACAAATGTAATAAAATTAGATTTTTTATTTATAAACGTATTTCATTAAATAACTATGCAATAATGGAATTAATTGTTATGTTTATGAACGGATTCATTTGACTTTATAATTGTAAATCCTTTTTTGGTTCATCAGAAAAATATATGCAGCACACATTATATACGAAGTACATCTTTTATCTTGACTAGTTAACATTTTTAACCATTTAATTAACATTATTTTAAGAGACATTAAGCTGTTAAAAAAAACATAAACACTAGTTTCTTATTCGTTGGAGCTATTCACAGCTGCTACACGGATTGTCCAGAAATGTGGGCAAATATTTTGGGATATGTTTATGTTAATGAACATAAACAAAACATATTCATTGTACACTGTCGTCCAATCGCTTCGTTAGTTCCCGCTTGTCTATATTGAAAATTTAAAAATCAAAATTCAATTTTGCTTGCCTGTATATCTTATAAGGATGAAACTTTCTTATAAAGAAAACGAACTTTCGTTAATAGTTTCAAAATAGCAGCTTTTTTAACTTTAACACAATTTCAGGAAAGCCTACAAAAGTGAAAAGTTTTAAACACGCAAAATATAGCTTACAAAAAATTAATACCGAAACTGTTACCTATCGAATGAAAAGTAATAGAATAAGTCCGTTTTTACTACTGAATATACATTCATATATATTTTGAAACCGTATTAAAAAAATTTTAGTGCTGAAAAATTTACATCCAAATAAGACGAAAAATATTACAAAACTAAAAAGCATTTATGAGTAAAAATATACACAGAGGTATAAGCTAAACAAAGCGAAGTAGGCAACGTTTTTAAAACAAATTATTTTTTAGTTTCGACTTTTTAACCGTATCCAAAAAAATGTATTCACATTTTTAACGCCCTATATACATGTATTGAGCAAATACTATTTAATACTATACATAGTAATACACCATTCTCTGCAGTTTCATCTTAGAATCATAACCAAAACTACATAATCAGAACTATATAAAATTACCTTAGAGGAAATTAACATTGAAAGAACTAATAAACTTAAAAAGATCTGTGAATCAAATTAGATGTCAGATGAGTACAATGCATATACTAAACAGATAAATTAAAAATGTAGTAATTGATTTTGTATGCGAGGACAGTGCACCAAAATGCAGTGGTGGAATAAAAATGAAATTGACTACTGTTCACGAAACATAAATGCCCTCTTTTGTTGTTTATGTTGAGAGAGCAAAATAATGATTATTGGGAGTATATCTATTGTCTATAGTTTTTAAAAACACTTCACTGTGGCAAAAGTTATCACATTAAAATAGTCACTTTTCTCGAAATCGAATATGTTTTATATTTTTCAGTCATTGGTTTTTTTTCTGTCCAACGTCATAATCAGTGAACAAAGCTATTTTTATTTCTAGTCATTTTACAAAACACACTTTTAATTTATTCTAAAAAATCTTATTCTTTAATAAATGCTACCGCTGTTAACGATTTTAAGAGGAATGCACATGTGAAAATTGATTTACTTATCAATACACAGTAAGTAAATAATATTTGAGAACATATATCTGGAACTCAAAGCAAACAAAAAGATCATGTAATTTTTAAAAAATATACAGTTGTGTTACAGATTTTTACTAGCAGATGGACTGAACACTTACGCATTCACTAACTTAAGTTGAAACTATATGTTTAAAAATTATTAAAACTTCAAATTTAAAAAAGTCAAAAACATAAAAATACATTTATAACGCGGACAATGTCAACTTCACGGTATGTCGTGTACAGAGTGAGGATGACTGACTTTTCTATAAATTTTATATGTTTTTTATAGTTGATTTTATTCCACTGTATCCTGAAATTAGGTATTTATCAACTCTGAACTTGTATCATCGCTATTTTATCACATAAAATATAGCCAAAACTAATTTCTGGTTAGAATATTATTTTGGGTTTTATTCTTTCCTTCATAAATGTAAAATATCTTGGAACCTATACCATTGGATAGTATGCGTATTCAGATTATTTTTGTATTCCAGACTCAACAAAGTATCCAATACGATTTTCTCTTTATTTTAAATAAAACAACTAATTAATACTAACACTAAAGGTTGTTCTGAATGAACGATGCAAAATTACAACACGATTTTTTAATAAACTCTTGAAATGCGAGTATACCTTATCAGCTCTTGTATATTTAACAGGAAAATAGATTAAACAAGTGGTCCACTTTTTCTCGCTCTTCTTCACTGTTTGCAAAGTTTGTGCTTCAAGCATTTCAGTATAATTATTTAGTATACACATGTTACAAATTGTTTAAATTTTAGTTATAATAAACAAACAACTAAAAATATGAAGAAATAGTGTAGTATATCTGGTTGATTTCTTAAAACTGAAAATAGCTTTAAAAACATTGAAAGCAGAACACGTTAATATTTATAAGCTTAAACTTGATTACTTTGAACGATTTATTCATACTGGCGGTAAACATTAAGACGCTCAGCAATCATCCAAGTATTAATCATTAATGTTTAGTTTTAAGTTCTAATCTGGAAGTAGAGACAAATTGTAAATTAAAATGTAAATATTATCAGCTCCACTGCTAAACAAATCTCTGATCTGATTAAAACGTAGTTTTCCCTGAAGAGCTTGAAACATCTCTTAGTTGTACAAAATCCTGAATCCACTACTAGAACGAGAGTATATAGCGCTGAAAATTAGTAAATATCTCCCTTAATCTATTTGCTCTTTGGCATTTTCTATCAATGAGTTAAGAGCAAAGACGTGGTATTGAAAATTATTTCCCGTAGTATTGTAAATACTACAATTGATAGATCCATAGCACTAAAAATAAAAGGTTCACACGATATGTTTACTTCTCTGATGTTGTTATTGTACTTGAAGCTGCCCATTATTTTGTATTTTAGAAACTTACCGTATTATTTACCTGTACTAGGCTAGTATTTAAGTATTTTAACGTTCAAATATGTTGTATTCACTATGCCTATTTCAATGTAATGTTCTCTGGTTAATGAAGATTCTTCATTCTTGATTTATGAAAAATATGTTATCAATATCCAATATCGAGTTTGGCTTGTAAATTTCTTTAAGTATGGTCTTTTATTACTGAAAATTTTTGTATTGTGTATTACGCAATGACACTATACAAGCCAAACTGTATCCTTGGTAAAACCTGTATTCTAATATTTTTCATTATTTTCCTATTTACAGGATCGCAGGTTTTTTTATAGTTAGGCATTTTGAATTATTTATATCACACTTACCCTTAGCCGAAGAAAAATTAAAAAATGTAATATTTTCTACGTTCTCACCTTGGTATTTAATAATTTCCCGTCTTTAAGTTCTATCAATCTGTATGCTTTAATTTTTTTAAAGAAATATTATTTTATTATCAATTATATTGTTATTCCTAGTCAAAATATATAATATGAATTCTACCATTGTTTTAATTTAGGCAAACATTTTTAAATTATAGCAGCCCTACTTAAGCCTGTAGGCATTATTTTGCTATAGAGCATTTTCTGGTTCATTATTATGCGTTCTTTATTTTATTACAATAAGTTACTTAATATTTTCAAAGTAAACTTTCTCTGGCACTAAAAAATACTACTATGAGAAGAGCTTTTTAAATTACATATCGTCCACACCATGTCTCAAGTAAAAGGCTTTTGCGCAGTTACATGTCAAACTTGAGATTCTTAATTATAGTTATGCCCTATAATCTCAACAATGACAGGTTTTACTACTACTAAAACAAGCTGTGTACTCAGTTCTGATATTCGTTTAATTTATTATGTTTAGCCACGTCATTGTTAGATTGCAAACAATACAGTTCTTTTCTGTGACCGATCAAGAACACTGTATTTCATTATTAGTAATGACTATGAGTTTTTAATGCACCCATCACAAACTTGGGGTCTTCTACGCTTATCCTAAGTTGGTATCTAGTTTAGAATGTACTAATACATGATCATAGAAAGTGTTCCAAATGGCTGAGGCTTCTTCCGTTTATTCTACATGTACCGATTGTATTAAATAATAATTTTGGGGTAACTGGATTACCGGTGGAAGGAGTAGGCCCAGAAGAATGATAAGGATTGGACAGTACAAAAGAGGCTTCTATCAGCGAGGCGCGCATCGCAGATGGTAGTGTTTGATAACGAAATTAAGAGGTGTGGGGAGGTAGACGTGCCGTACCTCCCGTCTCAGTTGATCGGAAGTAGTAGTAACGAGTAAAGTCTTTGAAAGTGCTTAGAGTTATTCTTGCTAATCGTCATCGAACCTGCGGGTAAGTGAACTTTTAAACTGGAGGCCAGTCAATATTCATTCTTAGTTATTTTGAATAATTTTGGGGAAAGAAATATTGTAAAAATTAAATTTATTGGGAATTTAGAAACTTGTCCTTTTGATCTGTGCAATATAAAACTTGTTGGTGCAGTGAGCACATGTATATAAAATGTTATGTAAAAATACTAAAAAAGTTTTGTGGTTGTTACAGATGCTTTCCAGCAATTGTAATTCTCTAAAACAGAAGAATCTTTAATTCTGTAACACAGAAGAATCTTTAATTCTCTAACACTGAAGAACTCTTTAAATTCTAACATTGAAAAGAAGTAATATTTAAAGTAAAGTAAAGAAAATTAGTAACAAAATAAAATGAATTTTGAAGATAAATTAAAGTGAAGAATTGCCAAATCAAATTAGTGTGTGAAAGTTTTGAATTTTGAAAATTGAATAAAAGAGAAGCTGTAAGAACTTTGTACATTTTTGGAGTGACGAATATATTACAAGTTTGAATTTAAAGTTATCAAGAAGTTTTAATTTTAATTTTAAATCCAGTAATTATTTTCAAGAAGAAGTTTTATTTTAGTTTGAACCTTATTTATTTCAAAAGATTTTATTTTATTTTTTGAACCTTCACAAAAGTTTAAATTTCAAAGCTAAACCCTCATGTGGCAGTTTTAGTAAAACGGTACATACCAATTTCCACCATCGTTCAAACTTTACGATAGAACTGAACAGACTGATACTAAAAAAAAACATTATCAGTTATAATGTTTACCGAAAGTATCCAGTGTACGAGATATTGGTGTCGTAATTACCTTCTAGTAGCACTGATCTACCAAGTCTCTGATCTTCTTGTTTCATCCAAAGAGTAACTAAAGATTTCTAATTTCCTTCTACATTTATCGCATTGACATAAAATACATACTAGATGCATCGGTCCTTCCCGGGGTTGAGTGGTCGCGTTGGTGTATATATGGCGAGCGAGAAGCAATAAAATAACAACAATAAAGTATAATATTAATAATTTGTAATAATATGCTATGATTTTTTTTCATTTGGTTTATATTCAGTGATCTGTCCTTTATAACCATCAATTTTTCTCTGAAAATTTTATTGGAAGCTCACTATTACTGCTTTGCCGCAGTAACCTTCATGCTATTCTCATATCCGCATACTACATTTACCATTTACCAATATTGCATATTACCATACAAGCTGTGAGCGTGTTATCTGTTACCACTCCATATGGTTCCTTATTTATTTCAAATTTATAGCTACACTGCCTTTTCGCATTACCTAAACCAACCTTATTCCCTCGAATATACTCCACACTCACAAGCACTATCAGCTCCTACTATGATAAGTACACGATAATAATTATTTAGTATATTGTGTTATTACCATATACGTCAATTTAATAGAACGAATGACGGCAAATTTTACCAACACAGTCCCTCTTATTTTCACAGATTCTCTTTCTTATTCTGTTTTAAAAGATCCTCGCTCAGACCTTTTAGACCTTTGGCAGACTAGAATAAAGCTAAAAAGGAAGCCATTCTTGATGTTTAAAATATTCCCTCTGACCCTTCATAAAATATTCATTACAGTATTCGAGACCCATGTTCCAGCACTGCACAAATCCAACTCCTACCCTCATAGTACTATCGCTTCTACATCTGAAACCTCTGTACGAGTATATGGCCGTCTGTACATCCATTTCTGGAATACATGTTTGCTCATCAATAGTCCTGTCAGTCCGCGCCTTCCAATTACTTCTACACACGTTCTGTTCTCTCTTACCACACAACTCCTACCCCCACAGCACTATCGCTTCTGCATCTGAAACCACTGTACGAGTATATGGCCGTCTGTACATCTATTTCTGGAATACATGTTTACTCATCAATAGTCCTGTCAGTCCGCGCCTTCCAATTACTTCTACACACGTTCTGTTCTCGCTTACCACACAACTCCTACCCCACAGCACTATCGCTTCTACATCTGAAACCACTGTACGAGTATATGGCCGTCTGTACATCTGTTTCTGGAATACATGTTTACTCATCAATAGTCCTGTCAGTCCGCGCCTTCCAATTACTTCTACACACGTTCTGTTCTCGCTTACCACACAACTCCTACCCCACAGCACTATCGCTTCTACATCTGAAACCACTGTACGAGTATATGGCCGTCTGTACATCTGTTTCTGGAATACATGTTTACTCATCAATAGTCCTGTCAGTCCGCGCCTTCCAATTACTTCTACACACGTTCTGTTCTCGCTTACCACACAACTCCTACCCCACAGCACTATCGCTTCTACATCTGAAACCACTGTACGAGTATATGGCCGTCTGTACATCTGTTTCTGGAATACATGTTTACTCATCAATAGTCCTGTCAGTCCGCGCCTTCCAATTACTTCTACACACGTTCTGTTCTCGCTTACCACACAACTCCTACCCCACAGCACTATCGCTTCTACATCTGAAACCACTGTACGAGTATATGGCCGTCTGTACATCTGTTTCTGGAATACATGTTTACTCATCAATAGTCCTGTCAGTCCGCGCCTTCCAATTACTTCTACACACGTTCTGTTCTCGCTTACCACACAACTCCTACCCCACAGCACTATCGCTTCTACATCTGAAACCACTGTACGAGTATATGGCCGTCTGTACATCTGTTTCTGGAATACATGTTTACTCATCAATAGTCCTGTCAGTCCGCGCCTTCCAATTACTTCTACACACGTTCTGTTCTACACATCCTACCCCACATTCTACGAAACCACTGTACGAGCCGTCTGTACATATCCATGTTTACTCATCAATAGTCCTGTCTACTTCTACTTCTGATCCTACCCCACAGCACTATCGCTTCTACATCTGAAACCACTGTACGAGTATATGGCCGTCTGTACATCTGTTTCTGGAATACATGTTTACTCATCAATAGTCCTGTCAGTCCGCGCCTTCCAATTACTTCTACACACGTTCTGTTCTCGCTTACCACACAACTCCTACCCCACAGCACTATCGCTTCTACATCTGAAACCACTGTACGAGTATATGGCCGTCTGTACATCTGTTTCTGGAATACATGTTTACTCATCAATAGTCCTGTCAGTCCGCGCCTTCCAATTACTTCTACACACGTTCTGTTCTCGCTTACCACACAACTCCTACCCCACAGCACTATCGCTTCTACATCTGAAACCACTGTACGAGTATATGGCCGTCTGTACATCTGTTTCTGGAATACATGTTTACTCATCAATAGTCCTGTCAGTCCGCGCCTTCCAATTACTTCTACACACGTTCTGTTCTCGCTTACCACACAACTCCTACCCCACAGCACTATCGCTTCTACATCTGAAACCACTGTACGAGTATATGGCCGTCTGTACATCTGTTTCTGGAATACATGTTTACTCATCAATAGTCCTGTCAGTCCGCGCCTTCCAATTACTTCTACACACGTTCTGTTCTCGCTTACCACACAACTCCTACCCCACAGCACTATCGCTTCTACATCTGAAACCTCTGTACGAGTATATGGCCGTCTGTACATCTGTTTCTGGAATACATGTTTACTCATCAATAGTCCTGTCAGTCCGCGCCTTCCAATTACTTCTACACACGTTCTGTTCTCGCTTACCACACAACTCCTACCCCACAGCACTATCGCTTCTACATCTGAAACCACTGTACGAGTATATGGCCGTCTGTACATCTGTTTCTGGAATACATGTTTACTCATCAATAGTCCTGTCAGTCCGCGCCTTCCAATTACTTCTACACACGTTCTGTTCTCGCTTACCACACAACTCCTACCCCACAGCACTATCGCTTCTACATCTGAAACCACTGTACGAGTATATGGCCGTCTGTACATCTGTTTCTGGAATACATGTTTACTCATCAATAGTCCTGTCAGTCCGCGCCTTCCAATTACTTCTACACACGTTCTGTTCTCGCTTACCACACAACTCCTACCCCACAGCACTATCGCTTCTACATCTGAAACCACTGTACGAGTATATGGCCGTCTGTACATCTGTTTCTGGAATACATGTTTACTCATCAATAGTCCTGTCAGTCCGCGCCTTCCAATTACTTCTACACACGTTCTGTTCTCGCTTACCACACAACTCCTACCCCACAGCACTATCGCTTCTACATCTGAAACCACTGTACGAGTATATGGCCGTCTGTACATCTGTTTCTGGAATACATGTTTACTCATCAATAGTCCTGTCAGTCCGCGCCTTCCAATTACTTCTACACACGTTCTGTTCTCGCTTACCACACAACTCCTACCCCACAGCACTATCGCTTCTACATCTGAAACCACTGTACGAGTATATGGCCGTCTGTACATCTGTTTCTGGAATACATGTTTACTCATCAATAGTCCTGTCAGTCCGCGCCTTCCAATTACTTCTACACACGTTCTGTTCTCGCTTACCACACAACTCCTACCCCACAGCACTATCGCTTCTACATCTGAAACCACTGTACGAGTATATGGCCGTCTGTACATCTGTTTCTGGAATACATGTTTACTCATCAATAGTCCTGTCAGTCCGCGCCTTCCAATTACTTCTACACACGTTCTGTTCTCGCTTACCACACAACTCCTACCCCACAGCACTATCGCTTCTACATCTGAAACCACTGTACGAGTATATGGCCGTCTGTACATCTGTTTCTGGAATACATGTTTACTCATCAATAGTCCTGTCAGTCCGCGCCTTCCAATTACTTCTACACACGTTCTGTTCTCGCTTACCACACAACTCCTACCCCACAGCACTATCGCTTCTACATCTGAAACCACTGTACGAGTATATGGCCGTCTGTACATCTGTTTCTGGAATACATGTTTACTCATCAATAGTCCTGTCAGTCCGCGCCTTCCAATTACTTCTACACACGTTCTGTTCTCGCTTACCACACAACTCCTACCCCACAGCACTATCGCTTCTACATCTGAAACCACTGTACGAGTATATGGCCGTCTGTACATCTGTTTCTGGAATACATGTTTACTCATCAATAGTCCTGTCAGTCCGCGCCTTCCAATTACTTCTACACACGTTCTGTTCTCGCTTACCACACAACTCCTACCCCACAGCACTATCGCTTCTACATCTGAAACCACTGTACGAGTATATGGCCGTCTGTACATATGTTTCTGGAATACATGTTTACTCATCAATAGTCCTGTCAGTCCGCGCCTTCCAATTACTTCTACACACGTTCTGTTGTCGCTTGCCACACAACTCCTACCCCACAGTATTATCGCTTCTACATCTAAAACCTCTGTACGAGTATATGGCCGTCTGTACATCTGTTTCTGGAATACATGTTTACTCATCAATAGTCCTGTCAGTCCGCGCCTTCCAATTACTTCTACACACGTTCTGTTCTCGCTTACCACACAACTCCTACCCCACAGCACTATCGCTTCTACATCTGAAACCACTGTACGAGTATATGGCCGTCTGTACATCTGTTTCTGGAATACATGTTTACTCATCAATAGTCCTGTCAGTCCGCGCCTTCCAATTACTTCTACACACGTTCTGTTCTCGCTTACCACACAACTCCTACCCCACAGCACTATCGCTTCTACATCTGAAACCACTGTACGAGTATATGGCCGTCTGTACATCTGTTTCTGGAATACATGTTTACTCATCAATAGTCCTGTCAGTCCGCGCCTTCCAATTACTTCTACACACGTTCTGTTCTCGCTTACCACACAACTCCTACCCCACAGCACTATCGCTTCTACATCTGAAACCACTGTACGAGTATATGGCCGTCTGTACATCTGTTTCTGGAATACATGTTTACTCATCAATAGTCCTGTCAGTCCGCGCCTTCCAATTACTTCTACACACGTTCTGTTCTCGCTTACCACACAACTCCTACCCCACAGCACTATCGCTTCTACATCTGAAACCACTGTACGAGTATATGGCCGTCTGTACATCTGTTTCTGGAATACATGTTTACTCATCAATAGTCCTGTCAGTCCGCGCCTTCCAATTACTTCTACACACGTTCTGTTGTCGCTTGCCACACAACTTCCTACCCCACAGCACTATCCCTTCTACATCTGAAACCACTGTACGAGTATATGGCCGTCTGTACATATGTTTCTGGAATACATGTTTACTCATCAATAGTCCTGTCAGTCCGCGCCTTCCAATTACTTCTACACACGTTCTGTTCTCGCTTACCACACAACTCCTACCCCACAGCACTATCGCTTCTACATCTGAAACCTCTGTACGAGTATATGGCCGTCTGTACATCTGTTTCTGGAATACATGTTTACTCATCAATAGTCCTGTCAGTCCGCGCCTTCCAATTACTTCTACACACGTTATGTTGTCGCTTGCCACACAACTCCTACCCCACAGTATTATCGCTTCTACATCTAAAACCTCTGTACGAGTATATGGCCGTCTGTACATCTGTTTCTGGAATACATGTTTACTCATCAATAGTCCTGTCAGTCCGCGCCTTCCAATTACTTCTACACATGTTCTGCTCTCTCTTACCACACACAACTCCTACCCCACAGCACTATCGCTTCTACATCTAAAACCTCTGTACGAGTATATGGCCGTCTGTACATCTGTTTCTGGAATACATGTTTACTCATCAATAGTCCTGTCAGTCCGCGCCTTCCAATTACTTCTACACATGTTCTGCTCTCGCTCACTACATAATTCCACCATTACCCCTACACTAGACCTGCTAGTACTTCCTGTTCCCACTCATCTTCCAAGCACTTTATTTTCTTCACATATTTCCCATATACTCCTCAAATATACCCTCAAAAACAATCCTTTTTGGACCAACCGGATTTTTCAAAATCATAAAAAAAGTTTTGTTGCTAAGACTTTCTTCCAAAACAAATGTCCGAGTAAAATACAGCTCATGTTTGAACTGTCATAAAAATTATTTTTAACTAAAACGAAGGGAAAAATTTAGGTTTATGTTCTTTTTTCTAGCTAGAAACCAAAGACATTTTTATGACAAATATATCACGATTATACTAGCTGTAGCTTAAAACATTTTTGAAATTAGTGTTTTTTTAATACTAGTAATCCATTAACTATTTATGAACATATCTTAAACAATTATAGTGAACTCACTGGTGAAAATCAATCGATCAAATATTGTAAAGATAACTTAAACAATATATAATTGGAATAATATTAACCACCAAACAGTAAGTATGAATAAAGCGAATACTGAAATACATTTGTTTATGTTACAAGAATAAAGTCGGATCCGACAAAATGTTCCACCAAAGTCTCTTGATGTCGCGCCGTCATGTGTCCAACAAGTACATAAAATGAACTAAGAATGAATTAAAAATCTTGGAGTAAAACATTAAAAGATAAAAATTTATAGAGTTATAAAACATGGATTCCATTATGCAAGATATGAAAATTAAAGTAAATATGCAATCACATATTAGATTTTAATATATGTCATATATTATTTTAATAGTCAAAAATATATAATTTTTAGATTGATAGATTCATAGCACTCAGAAACAATTTCACATAATAGGTATACTTTCCTGATGTAGGTATAATACAGGTTGCTGCTCCAATATTTTAATAATTCACCGTATTAATTAATCATTTCCAAAATAATATTTAAGTATTCTAACTTGCCAATATATAGTCTTGAAGATGCCTATTTCAATGTAATAAACAATGGCTATTGAAGATTCTTGATTCTTGTTTATTAAAAGATATGCCATCGATATGAAATTTCGGGTTCGTCTTGTGAAAAAAAGCATTTTAATATTGAATTGGTTTGATTTTGTAGATAGATGTTAACGGTGTTTAGTGAGCTGTCCTTATAAAATGCTCAATACAACTGTTTTATTCTGAACATTTTATAGTATTTCACAATATTTATCTTGAGATATATTGAGATTGTGTCCATTTTGAAATCTATAAGCCTTTTTTTCCATTTTGATTATTGTTAGATTAGTTTTTAATGTATGGTTATGCAGAGTGTAATAAATACAAAACTTGTGAAGGCTTGTGATAAATACTTCCCTTAAAGTATTCAATGATCCACATCTTGAACTGTTCCTGTACAAATATCCGTAGTCAATTTTAGGATTTTAGTAGGGTTTTTTAGTATTGCTCACATGGTGCTTATCCAAATCACATTTGGGGGAGATGTGCTACGAGTCTGCACCCTGTGGCATATAATTCTGAATGGCTCTTCTTATTATATATGACCTTTGACACTTTGACACCAGAGAACACCAATACCACCATGAAATGTTAACACCATAGCCATTTACAATTTCAGAGGTAACAATGAGAAAACCAAAACACGGCAATAGGTACTGTAATCTAATCACTTAATCCCACTATGTTTCGTGTTTGCTGTTTCTCTCAGAGCGCTGTCTTTCAGTCCGTATACAGTACAGTACCAACCATCAGGTTGATCACTGCTGGTGTTCCTCAGGGATCAGTCTATGTACCAACCTGGTTCTGTAATACACAAAGGAAGTGCTAATCTCCCTCATGATCTCCATCGCTTTCTACATTCTACACCGACAAACCCTTTTATATCTTTCCCCACCCACACCAGTCCTGTAGCGGGAAATGGTGTACAACGTGTTTATCTTACTGCCATCTAAACCAGAGGTTTGGGTTAGTGAATATATTAGTTATGACACACATACCTTGAATATAATATGCATATAATTATGTGAGAACACAACAGATGTAGTGCACACCAGTTTAGAACAGACTTGCCCGTCTTTTGCAGCTTAATTTAGAAAATTCGTTAAATATATGATGTAATGGATAGTTATTTATTAACTAGCTGTTTCCCGTGGTTTCATACGCATTTAGCTTTGCCCGTGTATTAGCACTTCTGATTCAAGTGAATCATATTTCCAACGCCTATGTAGAGTTTACCTTGTTGCCACGGTCAAGAATATCTGTCAAAAGTATATGTTTATAGCCATTGTACACGTGCATGTACTTTATTACAAAGTGGTCTAATACTCAAGCTTTAAGTTCAACCAGAAATCTATTTTTAAGAAAAATATACATAATAATTTAGTGCATTCAAATAGTGTTTGGCAATGTAATATACGTAACTGTTTCTTAATTGCAGTTTATAATGTGCAAGCGCTTTGATATCTTGTATATTATGCAGCGCCGCCTGGTGGCGAGTTACATCAATGAACATAGCCCATAAACCTTCTACGTGCAAAAATACATATACCAACAAATTTTCTAAATGATCGGTCAAATATTTTACGATTATATAAAGGGCATGTATATTATATGTATGTGGTTATTCAAGCCTACAAAAACACTACAATATTTACTCGAAGTTTGTATTATGACTTTATTAGTGTTCAGTAATACTTCTAACATATAAATTATGAAATTTAGACTGTTATAAATTTAATCTAATTGTTCCAAATTTATTAAATGTAGTCCGAAAAAAATGAATGCATAATTAAAAGAGAATCTTGTAATATCATATTGCGTTGTTACAACATTACATTGTTACAATATTACGTTGTTAGGTCCTATATATTTGGACCTAAAAACTTGTATGAATACTCGTACAAGTATTCATACTCGTACTTTCATGATGGGAAGTAAGAAGAGGGTCGGAGAATTTAGAGAAAATATTGATTTAATAGAGTAGGCTATAAAAGTTAGTAATTATTCCCAGAAGCAGCTAATATTTTGCCTTTGTTGTCTTGACTAATCAGTGTGCTTTTGTTTTTATATTTGTGCTTTGTCGTAAACTTTTCACTAAAGAAAACAAAAACTTTGCTATGAATTTGATATTTTAATCATAATGATTTAAAAGTTCCATTAATGAAAATTATTCAACAGAAAAGGCCGTTTACTTTCCAACACGTCAAATAAATCTGGCACCTCTTGTAATTTAGTATCAAACTGTTTAGAGCGTTGCCTAATTGATTTTCTTCAAACTTAAGCAATAAAGGTATTACAAGTAGGATGCTTTAGAAAATATTATATTGTCTACACAATGTATCAAATGTAAAAAGATTTTTATCTCCCTCATATCCTTACTTTTATATACAAAGTCATATATTAGGAAAGTTTTATTTCTACAATATCATATAATTTAAATTGTACGATATTTTTAAAACATCATGAACACATATTTGAGTTCAATTGCAAAGTTGTAAATATTGTATGCACTTCAGTTTTATACCACTAACACAATGGATACATATATTTGGTAGGGTTTGAATGTCAAATTCCACCTTTCTTTTAACCATAAGTAATAACTTATGAGGGATTTATGTTTAAGGAATATTTATGGACCTACATCCTTCTTTTCCTTCGTGCCTGCTAACAATTAAATTAAATGTCTGGCTTACATTACAATAATTGGAGAAACAAATCTAAATTTCGGAATGAGATAAATAGTACTCGTATTATTTTATGATTTTAAACATATAATATTAACCGTTGTAGAAAAATTTTTTCAAATTAAATAACTAACAAGATCCTAAAATTATTAAAAATATATATGGTTATATTTTTAAAGTAATAATTGAAACCCGTTATATAAGATGCATATAAGGATAAGATGTACAAAACTGAACTGAAAAGCTAGACTATTATATATATATATACAGGGTGATTCAAAAATAAACGGCAATCTCTCGGGAGCTTATTCTATAGCTAAAAACAAGTAAAAAAGTTCATATAACCATATGCCCGGAAACGCTTCGTTAGCGAGTTACGCCTAGCGAAAGATTTCGCCCGGATTTCAGAACCCTTGGTGAAGTCAGGCCGTATAAAAATGGTAAAGGTAGTTACAAAGATACAAATACGATTGTTTTTTATGTTTTTATATCTGAAAAATTTATTAAAATTCGTCCCAGAGCTGTAAATGCAATACTTTCAGAGATATCTTACGTAAAACACAAGAATTGGTGCAAAGAAATAACACATTTTTGTGTTTAACGTAAGATTACTTCCATAAATGTTAAATAAAGGTCATTTTTTTTCTTAAACAGATTTGTAGAACATTTAATTCTGAAAAGATTCATGTGAATTACTTAGGAAAAAAATTAATAATAGGTATTGAAATTTAGCTTTATTTAAAAATAAAACAGACGCACAAAAATGCATATTCTTATCTGCATAAAATATTAACTAATGTTTAGGTTGTGAGTAACAGTCATATTTTCTTTGCAAAGGTTGGCAATATCAGCTGATCAACAATTAAGTTCATGAAGTAATATTTGAATAACCTTTATGGAGGTTTTTGTATTGTGGCGTGTGAAGATTGTATTTTGTGAGATCCTGTGATTATTTGGAAATATTTTATACAAGTGTATAAAATATTTTATTAAATATTTATTTTTAAAATATTTTTATAAAAGTGTATGTAATTATCTTAGTAAATAATGGCAGATAATGTAAATGGTATGTATTCGTTTGAAGAGTATACGGACATGATACTGATTTACGGCAAAGTTAACAAGAATGGTTTAGCTGCAGTTCAGGAATATCGTGATACTTTTCCACATCGAAGAACACCTGATTGCAAAACATTCGAAGCTGTGGAGAGACGACTTAGAGAAACTGGTAGCTTTAAACCGAAGCGAATAGATACTGGTCGTCAACGTAGCGCAAGGAACTATAATAATGAACAAGCAATAATAAATGCTGTAGAATTATCACCAACCACAAGCACCAGACGATTATCACGTTAGTTAAATATTTGCCAGTCAAGCGTATGGCGGACACTTCATGAAGCACAGTTGTACCCATTCCATATAACACGTGTTCAAGAATTATTACCGCAAGATCTTAATAAACGGAAGATGTTCTGCCGCTGGTTAAGAAGAAATTGTTTACGACATCAGTATTTTCTTCGGCGTATTCTCGTTACTGATGAATCCTGTTTTACTAGAAATGGAATTGTAAATTTTCGTAATACCCATACTTGGGCGTACGACAACCCACATGGAACTGCGACGAGGCATTTTCAACATACATTTTCAGTCAAGGTATGGCTTGGTGTTCTGGGTGATAATTTGATTGGTCCATTTTTCCTCCCTAATCGACTTAATGGAGTAGCGTACTTAAATTTTTTAAGAACAAACCTGCCTACCCTCTTGGAAGATATTCCTGTTCAAAACAGAATAAATGCATGGTTTATGCACGACGGAGCACCTCCACATTTTTATAATGATGTGAAAAACTATTTAAATGATACATACGGTAGACAATGGATTGGTCGAAATGGACCAGTAAAATGGCCACCACGTTCTCCTGACCTCACGCCAGCAGACTTTTTCTTATGGGGTTGGATGAAGTCAATTGTTTATTCAAAACGGATTAACACCATAGAGGAGTTACGTAATCGCATTACAGAGGCGGCAGAAACTATCAAGAATGCTCCAAACGTTATGAAACGCGCTAGAAAAGAGTGGATTCGTCGTGCGAAAACGTGCATTGCTAACAACGGAGGACACTTTGAGCAACTATTATAGGTGATTATTACAGTTTTATAAAGGTAAATACATTTTATGTTAATGTTCAGTCTAGAATAAATGATCAGCTGTTACTCACAACCTAAACATTAGTTAATATTTTATGCAGATAAGAATATGCATTTTTGTGCGTCTGTTTTATTTTTAAATAAAGCTAAATTTCAATACCTATTATTAATTTTTTTCCTAAGTAATTCACATGAATCTTTTCAGAATTAAATGTTCTACAAATCTGTTTAAGAAAAAAATGACCTTTATTTAACATTTATGGAAGTAATCTTACGTTAAACACAAAAATGTGTTATTTCTGTGCACCAATTCTTGTGTTTTACGTAAGATATCTCTGAAAGTATTGCATTTACAGCTCTGGGACGAATTTTAATAAATTTTTCAGATATAAAAACATAAAAAACAATCGTATTTGTATCTTTGTAACTACCTTTACCATTTTTATACGGCCTGACTTCACCAAGGGTTCTGAAATCCGGGCGAAATCTTTCGCTAGGCGTAACTCGCTAACGAAGCGTTTCCGGGCATATGGTTATATGAACTTTTTTACTTGTTTTTAGCTATAGAATAAGCTCTCGAGAGATTGCCGTTTAGTTTTGAATCACCCTGTATATATTAAATTGTATAAATGGTAATAGCCTTATTTAATTTCAATGTACATTGAATCACAAAAAGTACTTGCTCCGCTGGGAGCAATATTAATATATGAATATTAATCAATATTAATATACTTTTTTATGATTCAATGTATATTGAAATGACATATATACATATATATTAGAAAGAATTAAACTATTCTACACGTAATGACCAGTAAGGAGTCAGCATTCCTACTAAATATGCAAAATCAGAATACTCTATCCCAAATAACTTCTTTATATATTTCAACTCTACTTCACGATAGCGTTATGCCCAGGAGAAATACCTTCACACCTCGCTATCTAGATTACATAAATATATTTATACCACGTACGCTTACTCCACAGTTTTATGTATTTAGCTATAAACCTTTTAAATGGGGATGGAGATACGTGTTTCACAAAACGCTGTAATATTTATTTTAGAGCACATGCTTTTGAAAATTAAAATATATGTGCTAATTTTTTTACTGTTTCATTTATCCTATTTCACATTTTAATTTCGAATGAATGACTTATCCTATTTTAAGTTTTAATTATAATTGATTGCTATTGTCACATCCTTCAAAAATTATTGGTGAAACAGCCAAAGTAAAATCAAGTTTTTTAAAATTATTATTTCAATAAACCTGTTTCGAAATCCTTTTAACTCGAATAGTTTTGATTGTGTTTAGAACATTGATTTTGTACATTAATATTAATGCGTAAATGTTATATGGCTGAGTTTAGTGAAGCCTATCATTCGAGGGGTTTACAAATTTATTTTCTGTCCGTCCGCTCGATATCTCGAAAGAAACAAACCTACACACTTGAAATTTTGCATGAAGCTTCATTTCTATGTAGACAACACTGAGTACAAAAAATTGCTTATTGCTTCCATACGATTTGGCAAAGCGTGAGCTAATATTTTGACATTGGTCTTATGGGTAACCATGATGGCAAAGTGAAAATACTAGAACAAATTTATTTTTAAAGAGGTTTAGTACAAACATGTAATTTTAATATGCCACGTAACAATGGATAATGTAGCTTACTTATACAGTACAAGCAGTAAAAATGTTAAAAAACAGAGTGGAAAGTCAATCCTAAAAGTAGGTGACAATATTTCATTGTATCGCAATTTTGCGCTGTATTGCCCTCCCTGCGTAACCGAACTTATTATTTAAACCCTTCAATGAAAATGTGAATGTAAGATCTTATGTATCAGACTTTTTTTCATCTAACTTCATTTCTAAATAGACAAGAATGAGTTGTATGATCGGGCATGGAGTTGGACTGATGAGCGTCATTGAATCTTATCACTGAGAAGACTGACACAATTTCTGTTATGTTCCCCAAAAGACGTACATATTTCTGTATGAAGTATATCTGTCCGCTGAACGTTTTGAGAAAAATGAGCCATAGACATGAAATTATCCATAAAACCTTAGCAAAGACTGTTAGTTGACTCGTGGGAAGGCGTAATCTTGCCTTCTTCTTATAACAAGATCTTAAGATCTTAATGGATGTATCACAAAAACATATACTATGTTTTTTTATTTCGTTTTATCATGTTTTCTTCCCACTTTGATGATTTCTAAAAATAATTATAGTATAATTTAATATAGAGACCTGAACGTTAAGTTTTGGTTTTATATTTTAGATTACATAGGAAATAAGAAGTAAAGATGTTAAGCACTTACAAGAAAATAAACAACCATAGCATTGGAAAGCAGTCGCCAGTGTATGTCTGAGCAGACGAGTAAAGTGGTTTAAAGCACAATAGGTTTTGTAGTTTGGATCAATATGTCTGGTTAATAGACTGCCTAAGACTTTCCCCCGAACTATTGAATAACTCTGCTAAAAGCTCGTGCTGTATCTTTTCGACTGCTAGGAAAGTACGAATCTCACCCATGGTGTACAGAAACAAGAGTGTGTGCACTTACGCGTGTGGAGGTTATCACTGGTGGTGAGATGACGTCATACAGTTCCAGCTCTGAATGTTGTACTAACCTTCGTATTGCTCACATTGCTCACGTAACATCGTAATACGTTAACACCACCAGGCTAAAGATTTACGTTCTATTAACTACACATTTGACTTTTACATACTTTCATACCTCATAAAGCAATAATTTACAACTTATAAGTTTGACGAAACTGAATAACAGAACTTCTAACTCACGGCGGATGAAATTACACGCCGCGCTAGAATTTGAGTCACGTTATATACGGTGAAGATAATGCAATAGAACACTACGTGATAAAAAGTACCTCGAAATAAGCTGATGCAGCTTCTTTACGTTTGTCCTCGGAAACTAGTACGTCTCAATCTAACACTACTTGAAAAAAGGTATTCTTACAATGTGTATTCTAGATTGTATTAAATCGTTCACATCCCCATTTATGTAAATTAGCATACAATGTAATAGTTTTCATTCACCTAAGTCGTTTCCGCTCTGAGTGTTTGAAAATCTAATTCAGGCTATCCTGTAATCTCTTACCTAGAATATCTACGTTCTATCAATTGGGTAAAATAAGTCGAATAATCTTTTTGTATTGTACTGCTTGGTTTAGTCTGCAATTGTAACGTACTGAAATATTGATCCACATGTAAAATATAATAACTAAATTTGACGTTCCTTTTCCATGAATGGCTTTAATGGACATTCCTTGTTATTTAAGCATTATGTGCATTAGATGTTCACGTTACCAACGCAAAATTTAAATTTACATCTAAATTTGTTTAGTCAATAAGTCATTAGATGGTTCACCTAGGCAATGCCCAATACAGTTTCCTTTAAAAAAATCATAATTATAATGAGACAGTTGTACACAAAACTTATTCGAATTATGATAATAATGACAACACAGATAGATATTTACTATTATATCAAAGACCTATTATCCTACGTTCCATGACTATTCATGTTATTTTTTGTTGAATTGGGTGAGAATTAGCCAATCATTCTTGAGGCTTTACAAAATATAATAAAAGTTAAGAACTAGGGACATAAATACATCACACACATCCTCATATGAAGTGGATACATTGAACGTTCCCTCACTCACATTCCTCATTTTATAGCATATATTGCTTTATTGACTAACCCATTTAAAATACAACTATTTCTTCTTTGTCTTAGGCCACAAATTTATTACTTATTACCGTTATGAATTATTATTTACTTAATTCTTCAGTTTGTCAAGTCAATGACAGACTTATCTTCACTCGTTATGTTGCCAAAACTCTTATAAATAAAACCGAACCATGCATGTTGGATTAAGTTGGATGTTGGATGCGTCAACGGATAAGTTTTTTCGATTAGAGAGAGAGAGAGAGAGAGAGAGATAGTTTTAAATATATATTACTACGCTGATTGAATTTAATTAATGATAAAAAAGTAATCTTGTATAAGAATTTGACTACATAAACAAGAGTGTAATAAATAAATGGTATATCATGAAATGAAACCACAGGACGTCGTTTTTCTATCGAAAATAAAGTCTTTAGCTTTCAATGTGTGGAACGGAAATACGGCTTGGTGAGCGGAAGCACTATACTGGAACTTAAGAAATAGACCGGAAATGGGAATGGTGACAGAAGTTCACAAACTGGAAGATTCTGAAACTTTGTGATACAGAAATATACCGACCTCTCTCTCCCTTTCTTTGAAATTTTGTAGAGTTACTTCAAGTGGAAAACTACTTTTTACAGTAATTGAACTACATTTAGATGGCTGAGTGTTTGTCGTTCATTATCTTTGTAATTTAATACACACCGCTCTTTAATTCAAACAGGATGGATGCTGTCTTCTTTAAGAAACTTGCAATTTAATTACAGTTGTACGTGCATAATTTATTGAATATGTATATTTTCAAACACAGTCTTTAACGACAAATGTAATCAAATTAGATTTTTTATTTATAAACGTATTTCATTAAATAACTATCCAATAATGTATTTAATTGTTATGTTTATGAACGGATTCATTTTACTTTATAATTTTAAATCCTTTTTTGGTCCATCAGAAAAATATATGCAGCACACATTATATACGAAGTAAATCTTTTATCTTTTAATTTTTAAATTTTTTAACGATTTAATTAACATTATTTTAAGAGCCAATAAGCTGTTAAAAATAACATAAACACTAGTTTCTAATTCGTTGGAGCTATTCACAGCTGCTACAAGGATTGTCCAGAAATGTGGGCAAATATTTTGGGATATGTTTATGTTGATGAACACAAACAAAAAACAATATTCATTGTACACTGTCGTCCATATCGCTTCGTTAGTTACCGCTTGTCTATATTGAAAATTTAAAAATCAAAATTCAATTTTGCATGTCTCTATGTCTTATAAGGATGAAACTTTCTTATAAAGAAAACGAACTTTCGTTGATAGTTTCAAAATAGCAGCTTTTTTAACTTTAACACAATTGCATGCAAGCCTACAAAAGGGAAATGTTTTAAACACATAAAAGATAGCTTACAAAAAAATAATACCGAATTTTTTACCTATCGAATAGAATTTATTATTTATAAATTAATAGAATAAGTCCGTTTTATTAATGTATATAAATTCATATATATTTTGAAACTGTATTAAAAAACATTTTATTGCTGAAAAATTTACATCCAAATAAGACGAAAAATATTACAAAACTAAAACGCATTTATTAGTAAAAACATACACAGAGGTATAAGCTAAACAAAGCGAAGTAGGCAACGTTTTTAAAACAAATTATTTTTTAGTTTCGACTTTTTAACCGTATCCTAAATTATTTATTCATATGTTTAACGCCCTATATACTGTACATTTATTGAGCAAATATTATTTAATACTATACATAGTAATACACCATTCTCTGCAGTTTCATCTTAGAATCATAACCAAAACTACATAATCAGAACTATATAAAATTACCATAGAAGAAATTAACATTGAAAGAAATTCTAATAAACTTAAAAAGATCTGTGAATCAAATTAGATGTCAGATGAGTACAATGCATATACTAAACAGTTAAATGAAATACGTAGTAATTGATTTTGTATGCGAGGACAGTGCACCAAAATGCAGTCGTGGAATTAAAATGAAATTGACTACTGTTCACGAAACATAAATGCCCTCTTTTGTTGTTTATATTGAGAGAGCAAAATAATGATTATTGAGAGTATATCTATTGTCTATAGTTTTTAAAAACACTTCACTGTGGCAAAAGTTATAACATTGAAATGCATAGTCACTTTTCTATAAATCGAATATGTATTTTTCAGTCTTTGGTTTTTTTCTATCCATCGTCATAATCGTGAACGAAGCTATTTTTATTTCTAGTCATTTAAAAAAAAACACATTTAATTTATTTTAAAAAATCTTATTCTTTAATAAATGCTACAGCTGTACGATTTTAAGAGGAATGCAGATGTGAAAATTTATTCACTTATAAATACATAGTAAGTAAATAATATATTTTGAGAACATATATCTGGAACTCAAAGCAAACAAAATGATCATGTAATTTTAAAAAAATATACAGTTGTGTTACAGATTTTTACTAGCAGATGGACTGTAGAACACTTACGCAT
Organism: Homalodisca vitripennis; assembly: GCF_021130785.1. Taxonomy (NCBI): domain Eukaryota; kingdom Metazoa; phylum Arthropoda; class Insecta; order Hemiptera; family Cicadellidae; genus Homalodisca; species Homalodisca vitripennis. Next base: position 31,490 of record NW_025776238.1, on the reverse strand, counting down.
TCACTAACTTAAGTTGAAACTGTATTTTTTTTATTATTAAAACTTTCAATGTTTAAAAGTCAAAAACATAAAAACACATTTATAAGCTGACAATGTCAACTTCACGGTATGTCGTGTGCAAAGTGAGAATGACTGACTTTTCTGTAAATGTTATATGTTTTTATAGTTTATTTTATTCCACTGTATCCTGAAATTAGGTATCTATCGACTCTGAACTTGTATCATCGCTATTTTTATCACATAAAACATAGCCAAAAGTAATTTCTCGTTAGAATATTATTTTGGGTTTTATTATTTTGTTCATAAATGTAAAATATCTTGGAACATATGCCATTCGATAGTGTACGTATTCAGATGATTGTTGTATTCCAGACTCAACAAAGTATTCAATAAGTTTTTCTCTTTATTTTAAATAAAACAACTAATTAATATTAACACTAAAGGTTGTTCTGAAAAAACGATGCAAAATTACAACACCATTTTTTTATAAGCTCTTGAAATGCGAGTATACCTTATCAGCTCTTGTATATTTAACAGGAAAATAGATTAAACAAGTGGTCCACTTTTTCTCGCTCTTCTTCACTGTTTGCAAAGTTTGTGCTTCAAGCATTTCAGTATAATTATTTAGTATACACATGTTACAAATTGTTTACATTTTAGTTATAATAAACATACAACTAAAAATATGAAGAAATGGTGCAGTATTTCTGGTCGATTGCTTAAAATTGAAAATAGCTTTAAAAACATTGAAAGCAGAACACGTTAATATTTATAAGTTTAAACTTGATTACTTTGAACGATTTACTGATACTGGCGGTAAACATTAAGACGCTCAGCAATCATCAAAGTATTAATCATTAATGTTTAGTTTTAAGTTCTTAGCTGGAAGTAGAGACAAAGTGTAAATTAAAATGTGAATACTATCAGCTCCACTGCTAAACAAATCTCTGATCTGATTAAACGTAATTTCCCCTGAAGAGCTTAAAACATCTCTGGGTTGTACAAAATCCTGAATCCACTACTAGAACGAGAGCGTATAGCGCTGAATATAGTAAATATCTCCCTTAATCTATTTGCTCTTTGGAATTTTCTGTCAATGAGTTAAGATCAAAGACGTGGTATTGACAATTATTTCCCGCAGTATTGTAAATACTCGTACAATTAATAGATCCATAGCACTAAAAATAAAAGGTTCACACGATATGTTTACTTCTCTGATGTTGTTATTGTACTTGAAGCTGCCCATTATTTTGTATTTTAGAAACTTACCGTATTATTTACCTGTACTAGGCTAGTATTTAAGTATTCTAACGTTCAAATATGTTGTATTCACTATGCCTATTTCAATTTAATGTTCAATGGTTAATGAAGATTCTTGATTCTTGTTTTATGAAAAATATGTTATCAATATCCAAGTATAGTCTTTTATTACTGAACATTTTTGTATTATGTATTACGCAATGACACTATACTAGCCAAAGTGAAACTGTATCCTTGGTAAAACCTGTATTCTAATATTTTTCATTATTTCCTATTTAGAGGAACGCAGGTTTTTTATAGTTAGGCATTTTGAATTATTTATATCACACTTACCCTTAGCCGAAGAAAAGTTAAAAAGTGTAATATTTTCTACGTTTTCACCTTAAACACATGGTATTTAATCATTTCCCGTCTTTAAGTTCTATCAATCTGTATGCTTTAATTTGTTTAAAGTTATATTATTTTATTATCAATTATATTGTTATTCTTAGTCAAAATATATAATATGAATTCTATCATTGTTTTAATTTAGGCAAACATTTTTAAATTATAGCAGCCCTACTTAAGCCTGTAGGCATTATTTTGCTATGGAGCATTTTCTGGTTCATTATTATGCGTTCTTTATTTTATTACAATAAGATACTTAATATTTTCAAAGTAAACTTTCTCTGGCACTAAAAAATACTACTATGAGAAGAACTTTTAAAATTACATACCGTCCACACCATGTCTCAAGTAAAAGGCTTTTCCGCAATTACATGTCAAACTTGAGATTCTTAATTATAGTTATGACCTATAATCTCAACAATGAGAGGTTTTACTACTACTAAAACAAGATGTGTACTCACTTCTGATATTCGTTTCATTTATTATGTTTAGCCACGTCATTTTTAGATTTCAAACAATACAGTTCTTTTGTGTGACCGATCAAGAACACTGTATTTCATTATTAGTAATGACTATGCTATGAGTTTTCAATGCACCCATCACAAACTTGGGGTCTTCTACGCTTATTCAAAGTTGGTATCTAGTTTAGAATGTACTAATACGTACATGATCATATAAAGTGTTCTAAATGGCTGAGGTTTCTTCCGTTTAATCTTCCTGTACCGATTGTATTAAATAATAATTCTGGGGTAACTGGATTACCGGTGGAAGGAGTAGGCCCAGAAGAATGATAAGGACTGGACAGTACAAAAGAGGCTTCTATCAGCGAGGCGCGCATCGCAGATGGGAGTGTTTGATGACGAAATTGAGAGGTGGGGTGAGGTAGACGGGCCGTACCTCCCGTCTCAGTTGATCGGAAGTAGTAGTAACGAGTAAAAGTCTTTGAAAGTGCTTAGAGTTATTCTTGCTAATCGTCATCGAACCTGCGGGTAAGTGAACTTTTAAACTGGAGGCCAGTCAATATTCATTCTTAGTTATTTTGAATAATTTTGGGGAAAGAAATATTGTAAAAATTAAATTTAATGGGAATTTAGAAACTTGTCCTTTTGATCTGTGCAATATACAACTTGTTGGTGCAGTGAGCACATGTATATAAAATTGTATGTAAAAAATACTAAAAGAGTTTTGTGGTTGTTACAGATGCTTTCAGCAATTTTAATTCTCTAACACAGAAGAATCTTTAATTCTGTAACACAGAAGAATCTTTAATTCTCTAACACTGAAGAATTCTTTAAATTCTAACATTGAAAAGAAGTAATATTTAAAGTAAAGTAAAGAAAATTAGAAACAAAATAAAATTGAATTTTGAAGATAAATTAAAGTGAAGAATTGCCAGATCAGATTAGTGTGTGAAAGTTTTGAATTTTGAAAATTGAATAAAAGAGAAGCTGTATGAACTTTGTACATTTTTGGAGTGACGAATATATTAAAAGTTTGAATTTAAAGTTATCAAGAAGTTTTAATTTTAATATTTTAAATCCAGTAATTATTTTCAAGAAGAAGTTTTATTTTAGTTTGAACCTTATTTATTTCAAAAGATTTTATTTTATTTTTTGAACCCTCACAAAAGTTTAAATTTCAAAGCTAACCCCTCATGTGGCAGTAAAACGGTACATACCAATTTCCACCATCGTTCAAACTTTACGATAGAACTGAACAGACTGATACTAAAAAAAAACATTATCAGTTATAATGTTTGCCGAAAGTATCCAGTGTACGAGATATTGGTGTCGTAATTACACCTTCTAGTAGTACCTAAGATCATAACCTTGGTAGCACTGATCTACCAAGTCTCTGATCTTCTTGTTTCATCCAAAGAGTAACTAAAGATTTCTAATCTCCTCCTACATTTATCGCCTTGACATAAAATACATACTAGATGCATCGGTCCTTCCCGGGGTTGAGTGGTCGCGTTGGTGTATATATGGCGAGCAAGAAGCAATAAAATAACAACAATAAAATATAATATTAATAATTTGTAATAATATGCTATGATTTTTTTTCATTTGGTTTATATTCAGTGATCTGCCCTTTATAACCATCAACTTTTCTCTGAAAATGTTATTGGAAGCTCACTATTACTGCTTTGCCGCAGTAACCTTCATGCTATTCTCATATCCGCATACTACATTTACCATTTACCAATATTGCATATTACCATACAAGCTGTGAGCGTGTTATCTGTTACCACTCCATATGGTTCCTTATTTATTTCAAATTTATAGCTACACTGCCTGTTTCGCATTACCTAAACCAACCTTATTCCCTCGAATATACTCCACACTCACAAGCACTATCAGCTCCTACTATGATAAGTACACGATAATAATTATTTAGTATATTGTGTTATTACCATATACGTCAATTTAATAGAACGAATGACGGCAAATTTTACCAACACAGTCCCTCTTATTTTCACAAATTCTCTTTCTTATTCTGTTTTAAAAGATCCTCGCTCAGACCTTTTAGACCTTTGCCAGACTAGAATAAAGCTAAAAAGGAAGCCATTCTTGATGTTTAAAATATTCCCTCTGACCCTTCATAAAATATTCACTACAGTATTCGAGACCCATGTTCCAGCACTGCACAAATCCAACTCCTACCCCACAGCACTATCGCTTCTACATCTGAAACCTCTGTACGAGTATATGGCCGTCTGTACATCTATTTCTGGAATACATGTTTACTCATCAATAGTCCTGTCAGTCCGCGCCTTCCAATTACTTCTACACACGTTCTGTTCTCGCTTACCACACAACTCCTACCCCACAGCACTATCGCTTCTACATCTGAAACCACTGTACGAGTATATGGCCGTCTGTACATCTATTTCTGGAATACATGTTTACTCATCTATAGTCCTGTCAGTTCACGACTTCCAATTACTTCTACACACGTTTCTGTTCTCTCTTACCACACAACTCCTACCCCACAGCACTATCGCTTCTACATCTGAAACCACTGTACGAGTATATGGCCGTCTGTACATCTATTTCTGGAATACATGTTTACTAGTCAATAGTCCTGTCAGTCCGCGCCTTCCAATTACTTCTACACACGTTCTGTTCTCGCTTACCACAATACTCTTACCCCACAGCACTATCGCTTCTACATCTGAAACCTCTGTACGAGTATATGGCCGTCTGTACATCTATTTCTGGAATACATGTATACTCATCAATAGTCCTGTCAGTCCGCGCCTTCCAATTACTTCTACACACGTTCTGTTCTCGCTTACCACAATACTCTTACCCCACAGCACTATCGCTTCTACATCTGAAACCTCTGTACGAGTATATGGCCGTCTGTACATCTATTTCTGGAATACATGTTTACTCATCAATAGTCCTGTCAGTCCGCGCCTTCCAATTACTTCTACACACGTTCTGTTCTCGCTTACCACAATACTCTTACCCCACAGCACTATCGCTTTTACATCTGAAACCTCTGTACGAGTATATGGCCGTCTGTACATCTATTTCTGGAATACATGTTTACTCATCAATAGTCCTGTCAGTCCGCGCCTTCCAATTACTTCTACACACGTTCTGTTCTCGCTCACTTCATAATTCCACCACTACCCCTACACTAGACCTGCTAGTACTTCCCGTTCCCACTCATCTTCCAAACACTTTATTTTCTTCACATATTTCCCATATACTCCTCAAATATACCCTCAAAAACAATCCTTTTTGGACCAACCGGATTTTTCAAAATCATAAAAAAAGTTTTGTTGCTAAGACTTTCTTCCAAAACAAATGTCCGAGTAAAATACAGCTCATGTTTGAACTGTCATAAAAAGTATTTTTAACTAAAACGAATAGAAAAATTTAGGTTTATGTTCTTTTTTCTAGCTAGAAACCAAAGACATTTTTATGACAAATATATCACGATTATACTAGCTGTAGCTTAAAACATTTTTGAAATTAGTGTTTTTTCAAAACTAGTAATCCATTAACTATTTATGAAAATATCTCAAAAAAGTGAACTCACTGATTAAAATCAATCATTATTGTAGAGATAACATAAACAATATATAATTGTATTACTGTTAGCCACCAAACAGTAAATATGAATATTGCAGATACTGTGCTATATCTGTTGATGTTATGGGATTAAAGTAGGATCCTCCGTAATGTTCCAACAAATTCTCTTGATGTCACGTCGTTATGTGCCCAAAGTAAATAAAAGAAACACTAAGAATGAATTAAAACCCTTGGAGTCTAACATAAAAACTGATAGAGTTACAGCACATGGATTCCAATATGCAAGATATGAAAATTAAAGTAAATGGGCAATCACGTATTAGTTTTTATATTATGTCGTTTATTTTGTTTTAATAATACAAAATATACAATTTTCAGATTGATAAATTCATAGCACTCAGGAATGTTTCACATGATAGGCCTACTTTCCTGATGGACGTATTAGTACAAGTTGCTGTTCCAATATTTTCATAATTTACCGTATTAATTAATCATTGCTAAAGTAATTTTTTCAGTATTCTAACTTGCCAATATATTGTCTTGACAATGTCTATTTCAATGTAATTATCAGTGGCTATTAAAGATTTTTAATTCTTGTTTTTAATAAAAAAATATGTCATCGATGAGTAATTTCAAGTTCGTATTCTAATTTTTTTTTTAAGTATAGTTTTGTATTGCTGAATACTTGTGTATTTTTTATTACGCAATGGCACTATACAAACCTTGAAAAAAATCTGTATCGCACAATCTTTAATTATTTCTCTTTTACAAGATCAAAGGTTTTTTATAGTTATGCATATTTTATTATTCATATCAAACTTACCCTTTATAGATGAAAACTTAAATTTGTAATATTCTCTACGTTTTCAACTTAAAAACACTGTATTCTGTTATCTCCAGTGTTTATTTTTGTAACAATATATACACATTTGTTTGCTTAAAGAAATATTATTTTATTATCAAGTATTTTGTTATTTTTAGTCCAAAAATGTAGTATGAATTCTACCATCTAATTTAGGCACAAAATTTTAAAGTATAGCCCTACTTAAACCTGTCTGCATTATTTTTTACAGAGCATTTTCTGTTTCTTTATTATTAGTTATATATTTTCTTGCGATAATTTGCTTCATATTACCAAAATACACTTTCTCTGGCACCCTAAATCATTGCTATGAAAAAAGGATTTTTAAATACATTCTACCCGAACCATTTCTCACTTAAAATTCTTTTCTGCTACTGAAGTTGCATGAAAAATGTGAGCTTCCTATTTATAGTATTTACGACCAATAATCTCAACAATGAGAAGGTTTACTACTACTGAAACAAGCAGATCTTTCAATTCTGTTATTATTTTTATTTATTATGTTTAGCCACAACTTAGTTAGATACAAGATATGGGTCCAATACACTCCTTTTCTGTGACGGTTCTAGAACACTGTTTGTTTTTTAAAATAATTAGTAACAGTATTTAATACCGCTATCATAAACCTGAGGTCTTCTACGCTTATCCCAAGTCGGTACCTAGTTTATAATTCTTAAAACATTTCCGTGCGTTGGTATTTCAATAATCTGGTTTGGGTTTATCTGCTTTCAAGCCCATCTTAATTGTGAATGATTTTTGCAAGTTTTCTTTCCTTTCTTCCACACTCTTCTTTCTTTATTCACCTCAAGCTTGCAATTTTTTTTTATTTTGAACTTGTAAGATATTGGATAAAACATTCAAAAAAATTAATCCGCGCATGAAGTGGTTGCGATCCAAATTGCAATGTTTCTGAGTTGGCAGGTCTCATCGGCATCTTTTTAAATCATTAAACTCTTTTTACGTGGCTTTACAGATGTAACTTTGCACCGCTGATAAAGTTTCTGAAACAGTATTACACACTCTTCCTTCAGTCATCATTGTGAATAAATGTGTGTGAGATAACTCAATCAGCTGGTCTTTAATGAGTACGTGGTGCTGTTAAGTGTTTCAATTTCTCTTTCAATGTTTGTCATTCCACAGAGAGTAATCTCTTTTGTTTAATGAACTTGCTTTAAGCGTGTAGGGCGACAAAACCGAGGCGAGGAAGGCGGAGGGTTGTTCCAAACTATAAAAGCGTTACCAGAATCTAGCGATCCAACCAATATTTGGAGAGGTACAATCGAGGTCAAAACAATGCAAGCATCTTCACTCTCTTTTCTCACAAACTTCTGCTTCTACTCAATGTGCCCAGCGCTACCATCGCACCGCCATTAAAAATTAGTGTCATATCACGGGATTGTTCAGAATTTAAAGTTGAGAGAACATTCGTTTGAATAAACAGGATTCTTTTCGTATTACGATCTAATAATTTTTTGCAAAGGCACTTCGGCAGAGTCTTCCTTTATAGAAGTACAATCGAGGTAGCAAGCGTTTTTCGCTTCATGTGTAATTTTATAAGAAGGATATGTATCTTTCACAGGAACTCTTATCATATCATATTATTTACGAGTCAACTTAGTTTTAACATATATTGATAACGCTTTCTCAGGATTCAAGTTCATCACTACCTTTTAATACTTTTTTACGAGATTTCACCACGTCTGGAGGCAAGATTACTTTTTCTTTAATTAATCTTGTGCCGTGTGTGGCATTAACGAGTTCTGCAACTGCAACATGAGTACGTAGAAAAGAAGTTTTACGTCCCTTTGTCCATTCACTACTGTCTTTAAAATCCAACACTTGGTCTTCCTATTTTACTTAATCATTCTTAGGTGACCGGAAAAGCTACAGACTTATTTAACCATTCTGAATAACAGGTTTACATCCTATCTGCACAACCTTGTCCCACCTCATTAAGGATTGGTGCTTGAAATTAGATAAAATCTTAATATTATTTTTATCTTAACCTCCGTGCAGGTTAAGATTTCTTTAATGTGTTTTTAAGTGATTATATTTCTCATCACATGCTTTCCATCAGAATTTATAAAAGTTTCATTAATTCCTTATTAGTGAAAAGAAAATGTTCATTAATTGATCCTAACAAACAAAAAATCATATAAATCCATGTAAATTTTCTTTTTTTAAATAACATTTGAAAATTCAACCCCAATTGGATTAGCAAACTTTTTTTGTGAAAAGAAAGTTAAAGAAGCGTAGGATATGGTACATTTTGATGATTACTTTAGACTGCTTTAGAACACTACTAAAAGTTTGTATGATCTTAAATTCATACATCATATTTCCTATTAGCAGCTCAGGGGTTGTGTAGATGAATAAGCATCCCTTGCAGTGAGAGGGTGAATATTCTACTCACAGACATGGTTGTGGTTATTAATAAGCATCCCTTGCAGTGAGGGGTGAATATTCAGCTCACAGACATGGTTGTGGTTATTAATAAGCATCTCTTGCAGTGAGGGGTGAATATTCAGCTCACAGACATGGTTGTGGTTATTAATAAGCATCCCTTGCAGTGAGGGGTGAATATTCAGGTCACAGACATGGTTGTGGTTATTAATAAGCATCCCTTGCAGTGAGGGGTGAATATTCAGGTCACAGACATGGTTGTGAAGTTATTAATAAGCATCCCTTGCAGTGAGAGGGTGAATATTCAGGTCACACACATGGTTGTGGGTATTAATAAGCATCCCTTGCAGTGAGAGGGTGAATATTCTGCTCACATGTATGGATGTGATGCGGAATAAGCTCCTTTTTCAGTGAATAGATGAATATTCAACTCATGGATATGGTTGTGATACTTTATAAGCATCCCTTGCAGTGGGAGGATGAATGCTTGCCTAACGGACGTAGTTGTGGTGCTGAATAAGCACCCCCTTGAAATTACAAGATGTTAATTAAATACCTTGTACAAGTCTTTGTGTTCAATAAGTTTTCTTAGAACACCGTCCTTTCAAGGAAAATAAAATCTAGCTGTCCGTATTAAACAGTATAAACACTGTTCAACCTTTAAGCTAATTGAGAGAGTTACATCAATGAGCATAGCACATAAACCTTCTACGTGCAAAAATACATACACCTACAAATTTTCATAATGATCGGTCAAATAGTTTACGATTCTATAAAGGACATGTATATATGTAAGTAGTTATTCAAGCTTACAAGACACATTACAATATTTACGCGAAGTTTTTATTGTGACTTTATTAGTGTTCAGTAATACTTCTAATATATCAATTATGAAATTTAGACTTTTATAAATTTAATCTAATTGTTCCAAATTTATTAAATTTATTCCGAAAAAAATGAATGCATACTTAAAAGAGAATCTTGTAAGATCATATTAGGTTGTTACAATATTACGTTGTTAGGTCCTATATATTGGACCTGTACTTGTATGAATACTCGTATACTTGTATTCACTTTCTTGATGGGGAAGTAAGAAGAGGGTCGGAGAATTTAGAGAAAATATTGCTTTAATAAAGTAGGCTATAAAAGTTAGTAATTATTCCCAGAAGCAGCTAATATTTCGCCTTTGTTGTCTTGACTAATCAATGTACTTTTGTTTGTATATTTGTGCTTTGTCGTAAACTTTGCACTAAACAAAACAAAAACTTCGCTATGAATTTGATATTTTAATCATAATGATTTAAAAGTTCCATTAATGAGAATTATTCAACAGAAAAGGCCGTTTACTTTCCAACACGTCAAATAAATCTGGCAACTCTTGTAATTTAGTATCAAACTGTTTAGAGCGTTGCCTAATTGATTTTCTTCAAACTTAAGCAATAAAGATGTTACAAATAGGATGCTTTAGAAAATATGATATTGTCTACACAATGTATCAAATGTAAAAAGATGTTTATCTCCCTCATATCCTCACTTTTATATACAAACTCATATACTAGGAAAGTTTTATTTCTACAATATCATATAATTTAAATTGTACGATATTTTTAAAACATCATGAACACATATTTGAGTTCAATTACAAAGTTGTAATTCTTGTGTGCTCTTTAGTTTTATACCACTAACGCAATGGATAAATATATTCGGTAGAGTTTTAATGTGAAATTTCACCTTTCTTTTAACCAGAAGTAATAACTTATGAGGGCTTTATGTTTAAGGAATATTTATGGACCTACATCCTTCTTTTCCTTCGTGCCTGCTAACAATTAAATTAAATGTTTGACTTACATTACAATAATTGGAGAAACAAATCTAAATTTTTGAATTAGATAAATAGTACTCGTATTTATGACTTTGTAAGTATAATATTAATCGTTTTAGAAAGAATTTTTCAAATTATATAACTAACAAGAACAATGATTTCATAATATTTCTAAACTTTTCACCGCCCATTTTCTTACAAAAATCCTAAAATTAGTAAACATATTAATAAATCATATTTTTAAAGTAATAATTGAAACCATTAATATAATATGTGCAAAAACTGAACTGAAAAGCTAGACTGTTTTCTAATATATTTTTTTAGAAAGAATTGAATTATTCTGCACGTAATAACCAGTAAGGAGTCAGCATTCCTACTAAATATGCAGAATCAGAATACTCGATCTCAAATAACTTCTCTATATATTTCAACTCTTCTTCACGATAGTGGTATACCCAGGAGAAATAACGCCACACCTGGCCATCTAGATTGCATAAATATATTTATACCACGTACGCTTACTCTACAGTTTTATGTATTTAGCTATAAACCTTTTAAATGGGGGTGGAGATATGTGTTTTACAAAACGCTGCAATATTTATTGAGAGCACATCCTTTTGAAAATTAAAATATATGTGCTAAATCTTTTACTGTTTCAATTTATCCTATTTCAAATTTGAATTTCGAATGAATGGCATTGCCACGTCCTTCAAAAATTATTGGTGAAACAGCTAAGGTAAAATCAAGTATTTTAAAATTATTATTTCAATAAACCTGTTTTGAAATTGTTTTAATTCGAATAGTTTTGATTGTGTTTAGAACATTGATTTTGTACATTACCGTTAACGCGTAAATGTTATTGGCTGAGCTTTAGCAAAGCCTATCATTCGAGGAGTTGAAACCAATTTATTTTTGTCTGTCCGCTTGATATCTCGAAACGAAACAAACCTAGTATACACTTGAAATATAGCATGAAGCTTCATTTCTATGTAGACAACACTGAGTCCAAAAAATATTGCTTATTGTCACTCCACAGGATTTGGCAAAGCGTGAGCTAATATTTTGACATTGGTCTCAAGAGTAACCATGGTGGAAAAAAGAAAATACTCAGAATAAATATATTTGTAAACAGGTTTAGTACAAACATGTAATTTTAATATGCCACTTATAAATGGATAATGCAGCTTACTTAAACAGTAAATTCAGTAAAAATGTTAAAAAAAAAATAAAGTGGAAAGTCAATGTTAAAAGTAGGTGACAATATTTCATTGTATCGCAATTTTGCGCTATATTGCGCTCCCCACCTAACCGAACTTATTATTTAAACCCTGCTTTGAAGCCTAACTCAATGAAAATGTGAATGTAACATCTTATGTATCAGACTTTTTGCATCTAACTTCATTTCTAAATATACAATAGTGCAGTGTAGCGAGTATAACGGTTATCGCAAGATAACCAGATCACACAACGCCGAGCGTGGCTACTGCTTGGATGGGTGGCCGATAAGCGATCCTGTCCTTGCAAGCAGCCCCTCTGCCCGGTCGTTGGTGGTGGTTCGGAAGTCACTTTTAAACCGTTAGTCCCCAGTTTAAGTGTTAGAGAGGGCTTCTTAGCCCTAACTTCGCCTAGTAAAATAAGACATCTTTACTTTACTCTACTTTTAAACAAGAATGAGTTGTGTGATGTGGCATGTCCAACCATGGAGTTTGACTGATGAGCGTCATTGAATATTATCACTTAGAAGGCTGACACAATGTTTGTTGTTTTCCCCAAGAGACGTATATTTTTCTGTTCGCAGAAAGTTTTGAGAAAAAATTAGCCGTAGACATGAAATTATGCATACAACCTCAGCGAAGACTGTTAGTTGACTCGTGGTAAAGCATAATCTTACATTGTTCTTATAACAATTTACATAAGATCGTAAGATTTTAATAGATATATCACAAAGGTCTAAATACAATGTTTTTTTATCTCGAGTTATAATGTTCCCTCCCCACTTGGTGATTTTTAAGAATAATTATTATATAATTTAATATAGAGACCCGAATGTTAATTTTAGGTTTTATATTTTAGGAAACGTTAAGTAAAAATGTTAAGCACGGCGCTTTACAAGAAGATAAACAGCCATAGCAATGGAAAGCAGTCGCCAGTGTATGTCGGAGCAGACGAGTAACAAGGGTTAAAAGCACAATAGGTTTTGTAGTTTGGATCAATAGGTCTGGTTAATAGACTTCAAAAGACTTTCCCCCCGAAGTCGCGGTGAGACGAGCACCGCGGACTGGACCACGGATGGAGGAAGGGAACAACACCAATGGTTAAGCTGCCGGCTGTCATCGCATCGCCAACGTATATTTTGTTATTATTTATTATCTATTTGTTCCTTTGTGTATATTTACTGCATGTGTTATTTATTTGTCTTATTGCATTGCCTAGGTGCATGTGTATATATATATATATATATATATATATATATATATATATATATATATATATATATATTAAATATATATATATATATATATTTCTATTTATTACTTTATAAATGTGTAGTAACTTAAATATTTATTATCAAAATGTTAGAGGTCTTAAGACCAAAACTTTATCTTTTAGATTGGGAGTATTAAATAATAGCTAAAATTATTGCACTCACAGAAACCTGGCTTAATGAATCTATAAGTAACTCTGAACTGTTTGATGATAGCTATAATGTATACAGGAGAGATAGAAGTTGGTTTGGGTGGGGGTGTCTTGTTAGTCTATAAAAAATTAATTTAAAATCTAGTCGTATTCATACTTTAGAAACTAATGGGAACATATATGGGTGCGAATTAATTTAACAAAATCTCTTTCAATTATTCTAGGCGTAGTATATTTCCCTCCTAATTCACAAATAGCATTGTACAAAGAGTTTTCGAAAATTTGAACAATTCAACCTTTCTAATTTGAACAAATTTTCTATGCGATAAAATTTTAGTCATGGGTGATTTCAATTTACCCATAACTGGAATCAATTTTAAAACTTTGACTGATGGGGGAGAAATTTGTAGACAGTTAATGTTTTTTATGCAAATGTTTGACCTTGACCTTAAAAAAAACAACGTGTTAAAACTGTTCCGGGAGAAACTTGGATTTAGTTTTGACTGATATAGATTTAAATGTGTTTGAAGAAGAGCCTTTGGTTAAGTTGGATCGTTATCACCCGCACATTGCAAAATTGTTTTTTAGTGTATTGTAAATAAGACTAAAGGTTCGCCTATGTGCAATGGCAGGTTTAATTTAAAAAAAGGAGATTACTTGGCTCTTAACAATTCAATCAACTGTTTAAACTGGGAAGGGGTTTTAGGTACTAGTGATGTAAATGACGGTGTTCATATTTTTTATAATTTATTGTATTTCCAAAATTAATGAACACATACCTGTAACAAAGCAGAAAAAAATTAAATATCCAATCTGGTTTTCATACGGTACAATTCAAATAATTAAAAAGGAAAAGAACGATTACGCAAACAATATAAAAAATTAAAATTTTGAATACTTGTTGAATGAATTTAAATTAATTAGAGCTGAATCAAAGCGGTGTATTAAAATTGATTATCTAAATTATACTTCCTCTTTAGAGAAAGATGTAGTAAACAAATCCGATGTCATTCTGGAGTGCGGTGAGGAGGTTGAGGTCGACTGATAACAGAACTACAAACAATGACAGTGGACGGGGGTGAGGTGGAGGGTAATGCGGAGATAGCGGAGGCCTTTGCTCAGTATTTCCAGTCGGTGTACGATACCTCTGCTCTGGACTGTGATCAGCTGGCTAGCGTTGCGCTCAGCTCTCCTGTTCATTCAAACATTCCTTCCTTCTCTCTGGGTGCTATTACTGATCAGGAGATGTTTGCAAGCATTTATGAAACTCAAGTCCAAGCGATCATTTGGTCCAGACGGCATACCATCTTTTATTTTTAAAGGATGTTTTTTGAATTTTTTAAATACACCTTTTAAAACACTTATTTAATGTTTCAATTAAAACAAATTATTTTCCAGACCGGTGGAAACTAACAAAAGTGGTTCCAATATTTAAAAAAGGCTTGAAGAACGATATAAAAAAACTACAGACCAGTTGCTTTGTTGTCAACTCCAGCTAAGCTATTCGAATCAATTTTATACAGTAGAATTTTCAACCACGTGCAAAATTATATTACACCTTTTCAGCATGGGTTTTTTCTCTGGGCGCTCTATTAACACAAATCTATTAAACTTTTCAGATTACTGCTCATCAGTTTTAGATAGAGGGAGTCAAGTTGACGTAGTTTACACAGATTTCTCTAAAGCATTTGACAAGGTCAATCATTTAGAACTATTAAAAACATTTTGGATTCTCTGAGAATTCTATTAATATTTTTTTCATCATACCTTGGCAAAAGGAAACAATTATTGACATTTTAATGGGATTCTGTCTAGTGAATTTGAAGTACAATCTGGTGTGCCTCAGGGTTCTAATCTTGGTCCGCTGTTGTTTATTTTATTTATAAATGATTATTGTGGAATGTGTGAAAAATAGTAAAGTCTTGTTGTATGCAGATGACATGAAACACTTCCGTGACATTAAAATCTTTAAACGATTGTAAATTACTGCAAGACGATTTGGATCGTTTGTTCTTGTGGAGCCAAACAGGCCTGCGATTTAAACGTGGACAAGTGTGTTGTCCATGAGGTACACTAGAAAAACTCGAAATGTTGTAAATTTTAATTACTTATTAAATGACACTATTCTATCCGTCTGTTCAAATTTCAAA
Organism: Homalodisca vitripennis; assembly: GCF_021130785.1. Taxonomy (NCBI): domain Eukaryota; kingdom Metazoa; phylum Arthropoda; class Insecta; order Hemiptera; family Cicadellidae; genus Homalodisca; species Homalodisca vitripennis. The sequence goes on along the minus strand of NW_025776238.1, from coordinate 15,923 downwards.
GATTTGGGTGTTATTTTCGACACTACTTTTTCCTTTTTCCAAGCATGTAAATCGATATTTGTAAAACAGCGTTAACAAAATTTTTTGGATTTGTATGCAGGTCGAGTCAATTTTTTAAAAAAGTATCTACATTAATACAATGGTATTTTTCCTTGGTTCGATCAAAATTGGAATTCGGATTTGTAATATGGAACCCATTTCAATATTATTTAATTGAAATGATCGAACGCTTACAAATAAAGTTTCTAAGGTTTTTGTACTTCAAAATATTTGGCATTTATACATACTTAATTAATTAATTCTGAATTATTGACTTTGTTTGAGTTTGATAGCCTCCGTAGGCGACGTTGTGTGGGGTCTCTAGTTTTTCTTGAAGAAGCTGATAACTGGGAGGTGAACTGCAGTGTCCTGCTTGCCCGTTTAAAACTTTAATGTATCCCCGCCCCTCCCCTCGATCAGAGCTCGAGCGTTGTTCAGTCCTCACTTCTCTCATTCAAATCTAGGTGCACATTCACCTATCAATACAATGATGCGGCTGTACAATGCTCTGCCTGACCATGTTGATATAGTGTCGTCGACCTTGACCTCATTTACCGCAATAAATCAGACCTTGCTTTGAATAAAATCGTGTACCGAAGCACTTTCTTTTCCTCGGGTGTCCGGATCAGTGCGGGCCGAGACGAAAAGCCGGATAGGCCTTGTATTTTCTTACAAGGTCATTGTCTGTGTTGGTGCTTGGCCCAGGAACGCCTGGACATCTGGGGTTTGGGGGTGTTAGGGAAGCTGAGGCGGTGTTGGAAAAAGCCAGAACCAAATAACTCTTTTAAAATATACAAAGCTGTTATTGCATCCGAGTTTAAGGTTCATTTACACTATTTAATAAATGTGTTATTTATGATATTATTTAATTTCTATTATTGTGTTCATTGTTTTTTTTTATGTTATATATATAAATGTTTTATATTTTGAAAAAAATTTTCGGTCTAGGTAAATAATATGTAATTATACTGAGTTAATGAGGTGTTTGTTGTTATTATTATTGCTGTTTGATAGGCATAATTTATTTCAATGTACAATTCTTTAATTTAGGGCATGAAGAGCATGGACTTGATTTAAGCATAAGTGTTGTAATTTTTGAGCATTTGTTAGCTAGTAAGAATAAAACTATTAGTTATATATGAATTGATATGTTACAATATAATTGGATAACTATCTGTATTGTAACATGTAAAATCTAAATAAATAAAATAAATAAATAAACTATTGAATAACTGTACTAAAAGCTCGTGCTGTATCTTTTGGACTGGTAGGAAAGTATGTATCTCACCCATGGTGTACAGAAACAAGGGTGTGCACTTGCGCGTGTGGAGGTTATATCACTGGTGGTGAGATGACGTCATCCAGTTCCAGCTCTGAATGTTACACTAACCTTCGTACTGCTCACATTGCTCACATAACATCGTAATACGTTAACACCACCAGACTAACGATTTATGTTCTAATGTATTAACTACACTTTTGACTTTTACACACTTTCACACCTCATAAAGCAATAATTTACAACTTATAAGTTTGATAAAACTGAATAACAGAACTTCTAACTCACGGCAGATGAAATTACACGCCCCGCTAGAATGTGAGTCACGTTATATAAGGTGAAGATAATGCAATAGAACACTACGTGATAAAAGTACCTCGAAATAAGCTGATGCAGCTTCTTTACGTGTGTCCTCGGAAACTAGTACGTCTCAATCTATCCCTATTTGAAAAAAGGTATTCTTACAATACGTATTCTAGATTGTATTAAATCGTTTGCATCCCCATTTATGTAAATTAGCATACAATGTAATAGTTTTCATCCACCTAAGTCGTTTCTGCTCTGGGTTTTCGAAAAGCTAATTCAGGCATTAGGTATCCTGTAATCTCTCATGTAGAGGATCTACGCAAAGAGTAAAAATAGCCGAATAAGCAGATGTACTGCTTGGTTTAGTCAGCAATTGTAACGTACTGTAATGTTGATAAACATTAAATCAAAATCCACATGTAAAATGTAGTAAGTAAATTTAACATTCCTTTTCCTTGAATGTCTTTAATGGACATGCCTTGTTATCTAAGCATTAGAATCAAATGCTTAAATATTGTACTTGTAGCAGATGTTCACGAAACAAATACAACATTTATATTTACATCTACATTTTTTCTTAATTCAATAAATGTTTCACCTAGTCAATACCAAATACAGTTTCATTTAAAAAAAATCATAATTATCATGAGACAGTCGAATACAAACTCTATTCGAATTCTGATAATAATTACAACACAGATAGATATTTACTCTTATATCAAAGACCTATTATCCTACGTTCCATGACTATTCATGTTATTTTTTGTTGAATTGGGTGAGAATTAGCCAATCATTCTTGAGGCTTTACAAAATATAATAAAAGTTAAGAACTAGGGACATAAATACATCACACACATCCTCATATGAAGTGGATACATTGAACGTTCCCTCACTCACATTCCTCATTTTATAGCATATATTGCTTTATGACTAACCCATTTAAAATACAACTATTTCTTCTTTGTCTTAGGCCACAAATTTATTACTTATTACCGTTATGAATTATTATTTACTTAATTCTTCAGTTTGTCAAGTCAATGACAGCCTTATCTTCACTCGTTATGTTGCCAAAACTCTTATAAATAAAACCGTACCATGCACGTTGGATTAATATATAATCTCAAGTAATTTAGACTCGATCGTAACTCTCTAAACATGAAGTTGATTAAATTGACTCTTTGAAATGATTCGCTCGCACCAAATTTTCAGGAGAAAAGTATCTGTACGAAAGAAAATAAGGCGTGAAGAACCGTAAGGCTCTATATACTAAAAAATACATGCATACAATTGGTGGGGTAACAGCGGTTTATGGAGAAAGAAGAAAAGTTAATTTTCTTCTTCATCTTGGTTGATCCCAGTAAGGTTCTTTACTGGCTTATTAATGATTGCTTTAAGCATTTAATTCATACAAAATCCCTAATTAACAATTTTCAACTCTACAAATACATTTCCGACTAATTAAACATATCAAATGAAATCGAATCACCTTTGTTTAAAGTATTATTAACTTCGGATAGTTTCAAAATATTATGGGATTTCGATAATTTACCATCTTTATATGTTGAAAAACACTAAGTTACAAGGTTTGAAACCTACCGTTTTCCTCAAGTGTCAACAACCATAAGATATAAGGCTAAACAAACATTGTAATTTTTAACGCTTTGGGTTTTTTTGTAATCACAAAGGTCACAAGTACACCACATCGAGCAGGAAGTTCTACGAGATTGATAAAAAAAATAGCTGTTTTGTAGGTAAATATGTGGCTCAAGTTGCTCCATAGGGGATTATCGTTCATGTGCGCGTACTGGAAAACCGATTCAAAAAGCACGCTTTTTATTTTGTCGGTGATATCGGTACAATCTCTCTCCATTTAAATGGATATTTGATCTCACAGTTTTTACTTTAACAAAGAATAATTCTTGTAAATGACGTTTATATCCCCATTGTTTCGATTACTATTTTTCACGAAATCGAATTCTGTTTGATAAACTGCGTGTATGTAGTGTGTTCAATTGTGTCATTCCAAAAAAATCTCAAAACATTTATTTTTTTATCTAAAAACGATGTTATAGATAAACATGGCAACTTAGTGTTATAAAATCTACTAATATTATTAATGTGCAATAAACAATTTTGAAACATACCAAATTATATTTATAAATTTGACTCACAAAGCAAAGTACGAAAAATATCAGACGACCAGTTTATCTATGTATGAGTTTAAACTGAATTTTACATATATTTAAAATTCTTTATTTCTAAAATTTAAAACGAGAACCCCTTAGTGGTCCAGGGTTAACATATAGGGCTATTCTAATATATACAACTTTGGATTTTATTAAAATATGCTTTTAGCAAATATTAAATCAGTAATACAATGCAGACATCAAGGACAAATTTACTAACTTCTAATATACATTTAAAGAATGTAAAAAATCCATCTTGATTGTTTTTTTAAAGAGGTTAGCTTCTCAGACCTGTGCATGAATATATATATATTCTTGTTTAGGGGGAATCAAGGCAAAATCAACTATGGCACACAACAAAATACTAAGACGAGTATAATTCAATTTAAATGCCCATACATATCCATGTTTAACCTATGTACATGTTTGTGGCAACAAGGCAAATTAAACATTGGCGTCTGAAATATGATTCTTCAGGTGTGACTCGAAGTGCTCATTCACAGGCAAAGTCTACAAAAATGCTTGCGAAACCCAGGGTAACTGATAGTATTTAATACAAACCGTTTGAGTTTTTTAAAGCATTATCATTATACGGATTAAATACCTGTTATGTAGTTGCAAACGCTTAAAATAATAGTTTTAAAAAGATTAATAAAACATTATCGTGTTGGCCACCATTTTAATTTCAAACAAAATCCACTCTCTGTCCTGTAGAGAAAACTGTTTTAAGATAAATATTAAATTTTTTTACTCACACATTACTTGTTCATACTTTTAAAGTACGAGAATTAAGATTAAAACAATGTTTTGGCCCGTTCTGAATGCATATGTTACACTCAAACACCGAATTCGGACAATGTCCGAAATTTTTTACTCACTCCGCGATGTGGACAACGTGAATTACCCACGTCGCGGATTGAGCATTTTTTTCGGACATTGGCCGAAGCGAAATACCCAGAACGCGTTGTGGGGTAAGCGAAAGTACTCAAGAGACGAAATAAACACGTTCATCGGAGATTGAGCAAAACCATAATACCCATAACCCGACGTGGGTAATCTAATTTGCCCACGTCGGGTTGTGGTATTTGTAATTTGCGCAAACGCCGAAATCCGTTTCCCACAGTCCAGACGTGCAGGTCGAGACATGCGCCCCCCCCCCACTATCGTCACTGTTAGCAACAAATAGGCCTACTGTCTATTTTCATTGACATTAGTGCACTGTCGTTATACACAAGCAGTTTTTCTTTGTTCTGTGCGTAAGTGGCGTGTGTTGACTTATTTTAAAGTGCTGTTGTGTTTTGTGATTTTGTTTGAAATGAAGGAATCATTTCACAGTAAATTGGAAGATCTGATGTCCAAGAAGAATGGTCTCACAAGTCGAAATTTTATTATCGAGGAGCCACGCTATGAAGAAATTATCAGCGAAGTAAAGGAGGCAAAACAGAAGAGGAAAAATGGTCAGTCCTTGATGTCTAAAGATTATCGCCGAATCAATCGGTTTGATGTCATAAACATTGGCGATAAAGAAATGTTGATTGAAAAAACAACTGAAGAAATGACAGATATAAAATATTTCTGTCGCATGATCAAATGTATGACACAATTCATTCAGCTCACTTACGAGTTGGTCATAAAAAAGAAAAAGCTATGGAAGCCGAGCTAAAAAAGAAATTTTGTAACATTACCAGGGAGGTAATTAAAATATATTTGGATCTTTGCGAACCTTGCGCACTTAAGAAAAAGTCAAAAAGTAAAGGGCTGGTTGTTAAACCCATCATTATGACAGCATTAAATTCACGCTGCCAGGTAAGATATCATAGCATTTCTCTAAATAAGACAGTTTCTCCTTTGCTGACAAATACCTAAGCGTATTACGCACTGGCAGTTGTTATAATGAGGTATATGGTATAGTTGACATAACATTTATGTTGAGTCGATTTATGTATTTTTATTGTATTTTAAGGTGGATCTAATTGATATGCAATCAGAGCCTGACGGCGAAATACAAGTTTATCCTTAATTATCAAGATCATCTCACCAAGTTTGTTGTTCTACGTCCCTTGAAAACTAAAACTGCTGATGAAGTATCCGACATCCTTTTGGATATATTTTGCTTATTTTGGGGCTCCATACATACTTCACAGTGATAATTGGACGGGAATTTTGTAACCGGGTAAGTGGTTAAAAACAAATTACTGTAGTGAAAAGATTCCACCCTAGAATTTAGTATTTTTGTAATGGTAATGGTACGGTTTTTCAGGTTATCGAGAACCTAGCCAGTAAATGGAGTGCCATAAAACTAGTACATGGAAAACCAAGACACTCGCAGAGTCAAGGGTCTGTCGAACGGGCCAATCAAGACGTTCGAGATAGTCTTGTGGCTTGGATGACTGATAACAACACCTCAGGATGGGCAAATGGTCTCAGGATCAATTCAGAATACTAAGAACAACAGTTACCACAGTGGGATCAAGAGAACCCCTTATGAGGCAATGTTTGGTTCACCACAGAAAAATGGATTATTATTAGATTCCCCTTTGACAGCCGACGTCGTAAAAAAAATAACTACTGAGGAAGAACTAGAAGGAGAGTTCTCTAAGCTTGAAAAAAGTTTTAATGAAGAAGACAACGAAGAAATAAATGCTGTGGATGAAGATGCTTCGGAGATTTTGACAAGGACTGTAGAAAACAATGAACACGTAGAAAAAAGAAACTATGTCCAGCGATAACTTAAACACTCTGTAATATAGATTGTGACAAAGCAATAGATTGTGACAAAGCAATAGATTGTGACAAAGCAAACAGCTGTTTTGAATGTGGTCAGCACATACATTATGAAGTTTTAATATACGAAGACCTAGGCTTACCTTTGTGCACTCTTTGCTCAAGAAAATCTGCCATAGACACAATACGAGAAAAACTGTGTAACTGCATTGAAAAGTCAGGCAGCCAAAATGTTAAAGCGTACTGAAAGAAAATTAACTCCAGTCTCAGTCGGCGATAACGTTTTGGTAAACATTCCTGATGTCGACCGGGGCCGACTAGCTCCAAGAAATGTAATGGCTGTTGTAATAAATAAGAACGATGATTCCTATACCCTTGGTACAAAAGCATGGAGTTCTTGACAAACAGTTTTCCAGAAACCAGTTCCAGGTAGCTCCTAATAAATTTATTAATAACATCGATGTACCTGATGAACAGCTCAATGTCCGTAAAGAAGCAATGAAGTCATCCGGGTCCAAACAAGGTTTCATCAGATGTGGATTGCAAGAAGAAGTGTTCGGGCAGATCTTGCAAATGTGTAAAATCAAATTAAAAATGCAATTCTAAATGTCACGGTAGCACTTCTTGTGCTAACAAGTAAAGTGAATACTTTCTGAAAAGAACTTTAATAAACATTGAAAGTGGTACATGTGTGAAAAATAACTTTTTTTTCTATTTTCAATAATAAAGATACTTGTATTTTACTGTTTAGTTTTTGTTTTTGATTGAAATAAATGGAATTTCAAAGGAAAATTTGATTTTATTTTACTTGTTATAATGGAATTAGTGTAGGGTATGGTATGGTTGTGTTTGGAGGCTTTTCGGCGTTTGCGCAAATTACAAATACCCACAACCCGACGTGGGCAAATTAGATTACCCACGTCGGGTTATGGGTATTATGGTTTTGCTCCAATCTCCGATGAACGTGTTTATGTTTATTTCGTCTCTTGAGTACTTTCGCTTACCCACAACGCGTTCTGGGTATTTCGCTTCGGCCAATGTCCGAAAAAAATGCTCAATACGCGACGTGGGTAATTCACGTGTCCCACATCGCGGAGTGAGTAAAAATTTCGGACATTGTCCGAATTCGGTGTTTGAGTGTAACACATACACTGAATAGTCGAAAATTCTCCGAATAAAATGAAACTTCCTCTCTTTCCCCAATGATGTCAACATAATGCTGTTCCTACAACTCAATATTAATTTATTATTCAAAATTTAATTTATGATTTTTTTATTAAACCTGACACTAATAAAGGACTGAAATATGATAAGGGAGACAGGATTTACAAAGGTCGAGGGACTCAGCCACAACCCTATTAAACTATACGTGTTCAGTAGAGCCTGGGTTTGGCTAACTCCGAGTTGCTTTGCTTTAACATACTCCGAGTTGAGTAATGAGTATGTAGAATGAGTAATGAATAATTAGTTTAACTAGCATATGACATTAAGCGTTTGGAACTTACGGCCAATCTTGTATTTTTTTCTTTATTTTTGAACATTAACACAACATCACAAACCCTAACATAGAACATTTGGTTGGTGTCTATTATAATTTCCTGAGGTTTTGCCAACCACCACGAAACATTCTGAAATTAGAACTTTATTCTGGATCATTATACTGAAGTTTCAGTATGGTAGTTCCTGAAATTCTTTGTCATATTAACTTATAACATAAAAAATTGTTATAACTGTGATTTAGTACTATAGACATGCATAAAATTATAATTGAAAGAAATTTTTAAACAAATTTAAAATAAAGATTATTTAATTTATTTGTATTAAAATATTATTTTTCTTGTAAATCCAATGTTACAATTCTCATAGAAAACTAAATAACTTATTCGATCACGAATTATGCCAGTGGTACACCTTTTAAAAAAACGATTACATGTTTAAGGTACCAAATAGTCCTTTAATCAAATAATGTATAATTTTAATGTATATTTTATTGTTATGTAAAGTTTATCAACTCAAATAATACATGTTAAAGTACCTAATTACCTATTTATATATATTTGTTTTATAAATTATAATACAAAAAAATTAAAAGACTTGAAATTAAAACGGGAAAACTTGATCAAAATAAAGTGTCTTGTTATAAAAAAATTAAGTTCAAATAGTTGTTTTTTTTTTCCTTTAGTTACAAAATAAATAAATCACACTTAAAAATTAATAATACAGTGAATTTGATAATTTTTGATAATTAAAAACAATCGTATTGAATTTTAAAATTCACACTTCAATAAGACTTTTCTAGATTTACTTATAATACTTGAAAATCTTAAGATTTCTGAAATTTGGAAAATAAATACTTAAAATTCATTTATAATTGAGCCGTTGTTATTTGAGCCTGGTTACACAATTGACTAAAGTTTCAAATTTAAAGACTTATAAAGTGATTGAAAACATGTTTTACTGGATCACTTCTCAAAGAGAGTTATTAATTGAAAAGTTAACCTGTTGGTTTGACAGCCTATCCTCGGTCTGTCGTCGTTAATTTCCGCCTGTCTATCCGAACGCTATCTAAAAGACTATCTGACATTTACAAATTAATTTTGAATAAACTCATTTTTATACAAGGAAAGATCGAGTTCAATGGTGGTGCACACGTCCAACCATGAATATAACTAATCGTCATTGAATGTTATCATTTATTAATTTTTGTGTCTACCGAGGGGATGAAAAGTGTATTTTCTTTATTACTGTATTACTGTCTGTCGATGTCCGCAGGGCATAACAAGAATGGAATGAGCTATAGACTTAACATTTTTACTGTAACCTCGGCGAAGCATATTACTGTATGTGTCACGTGGTGTTGTGTACTCATTCTTTTTTGAATAAAGACAAGACACAGTTCGACAATGGGTTTCAATATGTGATTCCCAAAATAAAAAATTACCCAGGGTTATGCAAATATGGCAAGTTGGATAATACAGAAAATAATGATGTAAAATGTTAACTTTACTTAGTTGAAGTTTATGTATTTTATGAAAATTATTAACTTTAACTTCACACAAAACGCCATCTGACCTATCTCAATTTGGAAAACGGGTAAAAAAATGTGTCCTATACGTTACATAGTAAAAAAAAAATAGTTGCCCCTATTTTACTAGAATAGTTTTTTTTTTATGAAAGGCTATCGTGTTGTCCTACACATCATCGTAAATCTCGATATACTATCGTGTTGAGATACAATCCACATAGGACTTTCAGTTTAGTAGCTAAATCGATATTATCCTTCTTTCAAGGACGTGCAAGGGCTACAAACCCACGTTTTTTTTTTTTTTTTTTTTTTTTTTTTTTAAGGAGAGACCGATCCCCTTTTAAGCCATATTCTGGTCCGTCCTCATGGGCCACTGGCCTGTATGAGGATCTTATCAAACAGAATAAGGGGGAGAGTCGATACAGTACAAGGTTGGTGGTACTGATAAAAAGTGCAACGTAACACAAAAACACAACACAACACAGCAACAACATACACAACACATGTAAAATCTTTATCGAAATCTTATATAGTTATAGTGTATTTAACCTTTTGCCCCCGATAAAAAATGTTTAAAATGACGCATAATAACTGTCTGTTAAACACAAAGACACAAAAACAAATCTGACACCTATACATGATGGTATCTTGTGATTACCATTTGCACAAGTATCCATGGGGGAGTCAGGGGCGCACCCAGAAATATTCTCTGGGAGGTTTCCGGTACACCGTAGACTCGGGGGTATGGAAACACCCCCAGATCAGTATAGGGGCCCTCAAAAAAGTAGTTGATGTATTAAGTCTTAAAATGGTAATTTTATAGTACTTTCGAACTAATAAAAGGAGGGGAAAGTGGAGGGTCAGAGTGTATAAAGTTTCCAGTTGTAAGGTGGGTAGCGTGTGCGGGTTGTGGTTTCTATTAGAGACTGGAGTGTATATATCATGTAAAGTTATATTGTGAAACAATATGTATATATATATTACAGTATATATCTGCATGGCTATAGTGTGAGAGGATTTATTAGTAGGTTCGATCAACAATTCAACACACTCACATGAAGTAACACATTTCTATTTTATTTCTAAATCTAGTTTCTTTTTTATAATAGTTTTAAACATTATTTAACACCAGAAGTATCTTATTACACGTATCAGTTTTGTTATTGATTTTGGACTAATCATAATAATCGTTTCTAATAAACAAGTTAGAGTCCAATAATTCTAATGAGAAAATTTGTACTTCAATACTATGTTTCAAACTGTTAATTTTTAGATAAATTCCATAGACATATTATGCATGAAGAAATGTCTCTCTTTTAATAATTCAAACCATTTATTTTTACAACTACTCAAAAAGAGATCTTTCTCTTTACATATCTGAAAAATTACAATGATCAAACTAAGCAAGGAGAATGTTCCCCTTCAAGAATTTAAACAGTATATTTTACCTTTAGGTAATTAACTGGTCTAAATTTCTGTGTGCAAATTAAGAATAATTTTTACATTTTAAATGGAAATCTTAAACATTTCTTTTTCTACAACAAACTGTTAATTTGATCTATGTAAATAATCTTCAGTTTCATTGCTTTTTAATATAATTACTTGGGAATTTGAAATAAAACATTGTCATATTAATTGATTAAACTCTGATATTACAAAATGTTATTTTCTTAATATTTAGATACAAAATTCTTAGCTTACATAATTATTGGACACTGACACAAGACATCTTTAAGCCTAAAGTATTTTCCCGCACACGAATCACAATTTTGCGCACACACCCGTTCTTTCGTTTACTCCCGCGTCTTCCGCAAGTGACTATGCTTGACTGGGGTCTTCCGCTCCAGGGTTTGTGTTTGGAGCATCACCCTCCGTCTCCTGGACTACGCCTATTCGGAATCTCCGCTGGTGATTGGTGAGAACCAATATCTTGGTATCAGCATGTTTGGTGGGAACTGTTTAACTGATGATCACATCCTGTTCTCCATCAGCTACAAGGGAGCGGAAGTCGATATCCTCTCACCGGATATCACCGTGTGACCAGACAGTCGGTATGCTTCGTAGTATGGTTTGTATTACTATACTTCCTTTCTTACAGTGGGAAGGTGGTTTCTCTGTAGTCATGAATTTTGATTACCGTGTACCGTAAATTAGTTAAATTTAAATTTCATACAATGTAAATTTCGCAACCTAATCAGCCAGTATAATATAATATTATTTTACATCCAATGTTCCGGAACTAAATTATTGGACGGAGTAACTACCTAATTGGCACGCGTATGAACTTTTTTCTTCTAAACCCTTTGTAGCAGCCCAACTAACTACGTAACCGATCAGACCTCGCGCGCTTTGTCCGTAAGTAAAAATTTATCTTTTCGTATTATTAAATTAGCCCTTTGATGCCAAACGTATAAAATGAATGTAACGTAAAGTAAAGATGTGAATAGTAAAGTAACTTACCCTTGAAGATCTTTTATTTGCTTGATTGAGATAGATAAAGGTTGTGGCGTCGTCCTTATGGCGACGAGCACGTTGTTATAAATAGTAATTTGTATCATTAAATGGCTAATACCGTCGCGAATTTGTTTTAGGCGAGTTTACGTAGCTGATGTATCTCACGTGTTGTTTGAATAGATGGCTACCACTTCCCAACTTCTACTCCTCTTCTAGAAATAACCGTTCTTAGACTACAGCTTCAATGTCTCGTGCCAAGACGCCGACACCCGGGTTGTGAGTCTACCTATTGCGAAGGGAAGTGAAATATTATTGTTTTGTAAAGTAAAACGTCGGTCGTACGCATAATTCAATAGAACATTGGATATTTTAGGCCCACCTAGAAGATATACTTTTTAGTTATTATATTCTAATTGGCAGCAACGTGGCATTACATAACTTTTTTCCTTTACCATTTAAAGTGGTGCTTTTTAAGTTTTTGTAATTAAACTGAACTTATAAGTAAACTTTGTATTTCTAGTTATTTATTACTACGACCTCAGAAGTCACCACCCCCATGTGTTATCGTCATACGGTACAAACCGTATCTAATAATTTCATATCCCTTACACAGTAAAATCACTCTACCACCAATCACCAGTAAGCTTATACGGGGGATACTAAAAAATCTTCTGTAACAAATTCAGTTTATATGAAGTTTATTTAAGGAAAGTCTGTCGTCTCATTTAATCTAATGTTAAATTTGTGATATATCGTTAACAGTTATTTAATAACTACTATAGTAAGGGTAGCTAAATATGTTTCTTGACATGTTGTTATGACTCTTAAACTAACTGTTATACCTCAAATTTAGTAGTTTTTTATTTGGTAAATAATTATTACATACATACGTTATGAAAATAAGATTAAAAACTTAAATAGTATGGAAGTAAAGTTGTTATCAACATTCATTCGTCCCGTTTATCCCCCCCCCCCCCCGTCGGTACGCCCCTGGAGGGAGTAATCCCACAAAACTGACCTAAACAAAAAAATAATTAACACGGACGGAAAGTAACAAAGTAATAAGGATTAGCCTATTAATCAATAATAACGGCATCCCAGATTATTTATCTCCGACGTCACTTCAGGTCATTTAAAAATTTCGAAAGCTTTACTATACAATTATACACAACTTTGATCTTGTCTTTTGGAATAGTTTTTATATATATATATATATATAAGGCAAATTATGTTCCTATCTACTACTGTTATACTATATAATCAAAACCAGGACTTCCCATGCTATAATTATTTTGATTTTATCCTTACTAAATAAAAAAGAGTAGTACGGGTTTGACATATCTGCATTACGAGTACGATCTGCTTAAAATAGATGCGGTTTATGCATAAATATTATATTTATATATACAGAGGGAATCTTCGTTACAGTAGGTTCAAGCCATTTTACCGTTTTGTAAGTCTTCCCAGTCAAACACTTTTTTTAACATGTTAATACGTTTTAAGTCTGTATACTTCACTGGCTTCCTAGAAGTGTATTCAAGATTTAAATTTTATGTTATCCGAGATTAGCTGATAGTGGTGAGATCCATGCATTAAGAATTATTAAAATCTAGTGTAATGTATAAGATTTTGTGTCCTTTTTCAGTTTGGAATAAATAACATTATCAGTTAGTCACTAATTTTTACTATTCAGCTACTTTGAACAATTAAATGTGTTAAATTATGCCATGTTTTATTTCATTTCACGAAATACCTAATCAAAGACCGAGTTTAGGATTAGTTTGTTGAAGCTAATGCTACTATAGTATAAAATACTTCAAAAAAATAATTTTAAAAATAAATTAAAGCTTTTTATAGTGTCATAAGTGCCTAAATGCTAATACGTATAGTACAAACTGTAATATATGTATGATTGATTTTAAAACATTTTTACCTAAGATTCTTTTATAAATATATTGATTTCCCTTTAGAAATCCATTTCTGAATTTAGAAACTGTATCAGACATGCAACGACTTTCAATGTTCAATCTCGACCAGACCTTTCTCCATTGAAGTGTTCAAGCCATCAGCACCAATACTGAGAGAGCCATTGTTCAACGACCGCTGCTGTGTCACGTTTGTAACGAAGTAATTAAAGCTCTTGAGATGAGAAATGAACTCTACCATCACATACTTGTGGGAGTAAAGTGCTGCTCTTTGATTCCTGAAATGGGAGCACTGAGGTTTTAGAATGTACTGAGAAATGTACAAAAACCATGTTATGTATAATGGTACCTTAGGCGATGTAGACATACTGTGTATACATTTATTCACTTCAATTTACTTAAAATTGTTAGTATAATCCAAATTATGTCTTGTGTACTAAAATGAGAGTAACAAGAGTGCACATGTAACGATTAATAAAAGACAAACTTCGTACAACCAGCTGAGTTTCATTTTACAAGTTTTTATCGCGCAGATGGCTCGGTATAACCAAAAGCTCAAATTGATTCGGAGTGAATTATGGTAAGGTTTGAGTTGATATATGTCAAGTATTTCATTGCATAATATTAGTCTTTTGCATATTTGAGGAATAATTTAAATGTATGTACTTTGTAGCATATTGGAATGATTTGATGGCTGATTGGGGAAATAGAATCTAAACCTCAAGCATTACTCTTCATCTCTTCCTCAACCTCCATCTTACCGTCCTAAACTTTCAGTGAAACATCTGGAAAGACAGAAAAGCGGAAAATTATAATGTAATGAAAATGCTTCCCTGATTTAAGGAGAGTTGTATCTTGCCTTCCTCTAAAATTTGATTAATAGTCTCAAAATAGAGTCTATGACACTAGAGAGGTTTGTGAAATACCCACCAAACTTATGGATGTGAATCTGGTTCCACGTTCCTGTCAATCAAAAATGTCCCGAAAGGAAAATACCCCCCAGTGTACCCTTTCAGGGTAGCAAACCCTTATACTTGGCATAATTATGAAAATTCTTGCCACTCTGTCTCCGCCACCCCAATGATGCAGGATTATTCAGCCGAGGTACAACTTCGAATACAAGATTTTTTGAGAAGCAGTCCGATACCAAATCAAAAATTTACAAGCAAACTGTTACGTACTCAAGGTTCTTTATTCAGACAGATTTCCACTATGCACAGCTCTACTTGATATGCCTTTTTTAGATAGAAAAAAGCATAATTGTTTTCTTTAGTTTGACAATAAACATTATTTCCTTATTCTCTGTTGAAGAGCTAATTTGACAGTTATTTATAGGCATTTCATGCATTACAAAGCAACCGGGTTTAGATGTATGTCCATTACCATCTCACACTTACCCCTTTTAGATATAAAGCGGAATCCATCATAATTGTTGCCCATGACGTACATGGCCTCTTCGTTCAGCTTTAAAACCAGAAGTGTTAACAGAAATTCAATCTTTTTTTAGAATAGAAACATTTTTTATTTCCAAAAACATATACACCAAGATATTATATTTATTTACATTTGACAAATAGTAAATTACCCTTTTACTATACTTACTAAGTGGTGATAAAATAAACAACTTAATTTTAAGTGCAGTAGTTGGATAAATATTATTTACATAATTTAAGTAAACTATATATTACATATTAACATATATTCTACATGGAAATTAGCCTACATGGGCAAGCAGCTTGTGCGTAGGCTAGAGTCGTATTAAAAAGTTTATGTTATAAGGTTTTAAGGCATAAAATGTAGAAATGTAGTTGTGTGATGAAGGAGATAAGAGATAATATTGTATTTGACAAAACCATCGGTAGAATCAAGACCACATACACAAGACCGTGATATGACGAGCGCCGGGGGATGAGGAGGGGACAAGGTCAGGTTGGTCCCCAGTCTGAGTGAATGAAAGTCTCGGATCCTTGGACTCCAATTTGTAA